>NC_056746.1:642927165-643227165 GCF_019279795.1 Protopterus annectens | reverse complement strand
CACCCCTGGGGCCAACTGTTGGAACCTGGAAAACTGAAATCAAAACAAACTGTCAGCAATTTCATTCTGAAACCCTGCCACATGCACACTTGTGAATGAAATTTTTTTCAACAAACTATGCAAAACTAAATTACACAAACCCAACAACAATTCAGCTCTCACAGTCTTTGCTTGCAAAACTCGCACCACCACCATATTATCTGAATTAAAAATTACTGTCTTTCCCCTCAATTGCTTCTGGCAAACTATTGGCGCAACACAGATTGGCATTAATTTCCACTCATCCTTCCAATCCACCAGCCAATGAGCCGCAAACCATTCCCCTCCATAAAATGCACCCATTCCAATATCCTCAGCTGCATTCTTGAAGAACTGCAAGTTCCTCTTGACCAACCCAAGCCATCTGCCAAAAAGATACAGCATTAAACCACTCCAAAAATGACAACCAAAGACCCAAATCAGCTGGCACCAACTTGTTAATCTTGACCCAATGATGTTTGCTCTTCTTTCCTTTTAACAAAAAGACCACTGACCTACAAAAAATATGTCCTTGATGAACTGCCCGACATGCAAAATTCAGAAGCTCTAAAGTTCCATAACCACCCTAATCTGCACCTCATCCTTGCACACCAGCTCCCCAATCTTCTCCTTCAGTGAGGCTATCTTATCAGCCAGAAAGCAAAACAACCCACATTCTGCATCCACCAATAAACCCAAAAAATCCAATGCCTTAGCTGGATCTTCCAAATTCTGCCTAGCCAATGGGACCCCCAACTGATCACAAATCCCCAACACCTTTCACAAACCTTCAAATGCTCCCTCAACCCCATCACCTACTATCAAGAAATCATCCAAGTAATGCACTGCCTTCTGTATATCCACCCTCTGCTGCCAGAAGCAATGAAGTACAGTGCTAAATTTCTCAAAAGTAGCACAGGCTACCAAGCATCCCATTGGCATAGCCTTATCAAAGTAAAATTTGTTCCAAACTACAATGCCTAATAATGGCCACTCCTCCTCCTGTATCGGCAAAAGGTGAAAGGCAGATTCAATGTCCACCTTCAATAACCATGGATCCTTAATCCCCTGAATAACCTTCACAGCATCATCCAAAGATGCACAACTTGATCTTGGCATCCTCAACTGAAATGAAGTCATTAATGGCACTCCCTTCTGGGCACGACAAATGGTGAATCAGCCTGAACTCACCGGCCACCTTCTTAGTAACCAAACCCAATGGTAAAACCTTAAATCTCTCAAAGGGGGCTATCAAAAAGAAAAGACCCAACAATCTACCCATCTGTTTTTTCTTCTCTACCAAACCCTCCAAAATATCCTCCTTCCCCTGTACAGATTGCAAGTTCCTACAGACTACCCAATCCCCCACCACCCTTGATTTAATAGAAACCCCCCCAGAATAGCCCTCAACTATTTCTTCTTTAATAGATGAATCAGGAATTTGCTGGAGCATACACCACAATACTTCCACCTTAATGGAAGAATGTAACCCCCAATTGTCCCCTTGCCCCTAAAAGACACCCCTCCCAGTACCCTTTGAATATTCCTCTTCCTTCAGTAATTTTGAAATCCTTGGAATGAAGAAGAAAAACACCCCTATCAGTTGAAAGCGAACCTGAAGTCGCCCAAAGTAACATCCCACAGACCACACTGCACACTTTGAACAAGTATGCAAGAACTTACACCCTACCCATGAATAGCATCCCATATTAAAAGTTCAACATACCTCCCCTTATCCCCCTACATTTCCCCTTCTACTAACCAACCCAAAGCTATCCATCCTAGTAGCTAGCCATATGTCTGGATGTCTAGCCTCCCAGAGGAGAGAGTGATCAACTGCTTTCCGCTTCTGAAGCCTGTGGTCATACCATAACCAAGTGGTCCCCAACCACAAATACTGAGCCTCCCAAATCATAAGAAGGTAAGCCAAGAGTGGCAAAGCCAAAGAAGTATCTTTCTGTAGCCAATCTGCCATGTAGTAGATGAAACCTACAACCCAGTTATCCAACATCTTAGGTCGCACCCTACTGACTCTGCTCCTCCCCAACACCATTAAAGCTGCCAAAAGGTCCCTGCTATTTGCCTTCTCTGATTCCACCAGTTGCTGCACCCCTTCTGTATCAATTAAATCAAAGACATAAACATACTCCTCCCTCTGAATCTTTTCCTTAACTGAGGATGGAGTGTAAGGGTCAGGAAAACTGTCCCTTTCCCTTGCCCTAAAGCCTGGGTAGCTAACCAACCACCTGGCCATTGGTAAAAATCTGACCCAACTTCAGAAAATGATCCTACCCCACCCATGGATTACCCCAAGCTTCCCAAAGAGAACCCTACACTATCCTCCCTACTGATGGCTTCATCCTGTCCTTGCTCATGACACCTTTGCATACCCCCCCAGTAGACCCTCCAGCTTCACCTGGCCCCTGAAACCCCACTTCCATACCTAACCCACAATATTTCTCAATATACTCCAAACTTGCCCTACCTAATGGGACTTCCAACAGTATGTCATTACCTGCTACTCCATACTGAGCCACTCCAGCTACCAGAAGATTCACTGCAACCACCTCTCTTGACTGCAGTGCCCTCTTCCCACAAGCCACCAACCTGGTCTTCACCACTGAATATCGTCTCTTTCAGCTGGACTCACCCACATCATCTGCCATCCCAGACTCTGCATTAGACACCTCCTGGAACAGCTAATCTTTCTGTGCCACAGTGGCCTCCCACTTCTGCCACAGACTTTGCATATTTACCATCTGTAAGAAAGGAGACACCTTAAGATAGAATGAAAGAGAAAAAAAAACAGAAAGATATAATAGTTTTAGACTACAGGGCAGTGGTCATACCTTAGCCTGATGCAATGGAAATTATTAAGTTAAAATATTATACTGACAAAAAAATATAATAGTGAGCATGTTGTCTATAGGCAGAATTACTAAACCGCCATGAATCTATGTGGTGATGTGGCTGTCTGATTGATTTAAGTGTTACTTAACATAGTTGCTTTACAGAAAAGTCAATAGTTTAGTAGTAGTCTAGTGTTCTGTCTCTAGACATACCTTTCAACTTCTTAGATCAAGAATTCTGGACAAAGCCAACTCCCCTCCCCGTAATGGCCAAAGCCACCGCATGCATGTGCGACATTTAAACATTACTCATGAGAGGCTGCAAACCCACAAAACAGCCTTAACCATCACATGCAACTCGACCGCTGACCACCATAGCTCTCAACAACCCAGCACAATCATGTGGACCAAGCCAAAGCATAGGAGGACAAAGTCTCCAAATTAGGGACAAACCTTAAATAATTTTCTTAAAAATTAGCAAGCTGTGAGAAGAAAAGCTCCACAACACCCATCATTCTCCAAAAAACTTGTACATCAAACACAAAAGCCTGTCACCGTCTAATGAAAGAAACTAATGTAAAGGTCCATAGCACTCATTTTCCGTACAGTGAATCAACAAACTGCACAAAATTCTGCTCAAAATACACAGCATCGGCTGTAATCATGTTAGAAAACAGAGCCATGCATCACTTCCCAGTACATGTGACTTGGCAGAATTCCACACAAGGCTTCACCGCAAGGCAATCAGCAGCAAAAACAGGAGCCTGAAGTCAAGTAGTGTCCATTTAGGACTTTAAAACTGCAATTCCTAGTTAGTTGCCTCAGTCCAGACAGAGTCACCACAACAACACAGCAAAATGCAAACACCATGAGGAACATACCAAACAAATGATGCAAAAATCTGGGCATTTTATGAAAATTAGAATGGTTGAAAGGTATGATCACCACCTGCCTTTTACAATACCATCACCACCAATGGTTACCGAAGGAGCCACCCTGACAAAGCTTACTGTGCTTCTTGTTAAACACTTCCCACCCCTGTAACAGATAAGCCTCACCACACATTTGTGCTGAGCAACCATAACTGAAAGCCTGCAAAACCTTGGAAACCATGGCTTATACCTCCAGGGGCAGAATCCAGCATTAGAAGGCCATCATACACTACCTGACCACCACCAATGTCCATCTAAAAGAAAATCACTTCTGGAAAACCTCCAGCCGGAGTTTAAAACAATACATCACTAAATGCAAAACTAAAGCATGCCCCTGCACATAGCAGGGCAATTTAACCAACCATGTTAGCTAGACAATCAGCCTGTCAGGACCATGAAACTGCAGCAGAGCACTAAAACACCATAACACCTGCAATCTGACCCCCTGAGCCCCTCATATCCTAAACAATCCCAACAACTACACTGTGTTCTACTGAGAAGAAGGAGAAAAAAAAACAACCAAATGAACGTTAAGCCCTTAATACCAAACATTACCTCATCCATGCACATGACTATTAATCCAAGGCCTACCTGACCACAGTGGTACCTTCACGTTATCTTGGACGGCAGTCTGCACTGTTGCAAATTCATGCCAAAATGTGATTCTTTTTCCCAGTTACAGTATTATAAAAACCTAAGTCCCACCCTACATCTACATCACTTTCTCTGAAGTCCCCCTTAAGAAATTAACCCATTCTTTCCCAAAGTCTGGTCAAACCTAACTCTTTTCCTTAATCTTAACCCCTTTTTTCCAATAAATCTCCCACCCCCACTCCATTTAACTCACCCCAACCCTCACCAAAGATGTTAGTGGACAAATAGGTTTGTTCCCAAACCACATTTGCTTTTCCAAATTAAGCCTTGGACTCCTTTAATGAGCAGTTTTAAAGACTGACTACTTTTCTGAGGCCCAAGAAAACCATGATGATCTCACTGTTTTTCAGATTTCTGATTTACAAAATTAACAATGCCAATCCCTGAGCTATTAATTCTTAGAAACTCAAATTTTTGAAATCAGGGAATATTAATGTTGCTACTGTGATGATATGGGCAAGTGCCTGCTGGAGTTCTGTAAAGAATAATATGTCCTTTGAATATCAAACTGAGTTATACAATATGGTTCTGTTACAAATGTATTAGAACTGTATGGCATTTGAAAATCAAACTGTGTTTGTAAAGTTGCTAATGTTAAAAATGTATCAACAGTGGGTCCTGCTGGACAGAGAAGGAACATACATGTAAGACTGTATATATATATATATATATATATATGTTATCAAAGGACCATGGAAGAGAAGGGTTGAAACAGTTAGCTTGTTTCTTACTTTAAGAAGAACACTGTTACTTGGACCACCTGTTGGGCCATGGAAGTGCTTAGCTCACAGCTCTGAATAGGAACAGAGAGAGCATGTTTGGAAGAAGCCTTTGTTCATTAGCTCAGTAAAAAGAGGGGAAGCCTCAGGCACTGCCATAAACATTAGTAAATCTTTAAATGTGCATCTTTTCACATCTATGCTAACATCTTGTCTCAAGCTTCAAAGGGGAATAGTGTAAGAGCCTAGATTCAGGTGACCAAATGAGGTCATTCTACCAGCCATCTTGGACATTTTAGATATTACAAAGAGAAATCTCTCAGTATTGTCTTGGTCCTGACAACAAGAAGGACCATTCATCATATCATCCATTCATCATATCATCTGCCTTGCTCTATTAAGTAAGTATGGAATAGTAATTATCCTAGATTCAGTCAGGGAAATATAGTGAAGCCTAGTTTAGATACTGTTATTCTTTATTTGTCTGAGTCTATCCATCAATATTATTTTCAATATTTCCTGTGATTTGAACTCTGTGGTTTACTGTAAATATATATTCAGTATTTTCATGCTCTTTTATTATTCATTATTAAACATATTTAAAACTGTTACTGTGGCCGGTCCTTTCAGAAAGTATTTATCCTTTGAGAGTGCTTATAGTTATTTGGTGCCCTGTGTGGGCCATTCCTGAAGGCCTAGCTCTCTTGGTCAACTACTACCATTTGTATTAGTATTAATATTGCACAGTATAATTGGACACCCTTTGTCAAGGGCCTTAGATTACCTGATTGTGGAGTGTCTGGTGGCAATGATAACTACCTTGTACTCTGGGCAGAAGGGGCACAGCAGGTAAATCTGTGCCAGCCTTTCCCAGGTGTGACTGTGGAAAAATCAAACCTCACAGTGTGTGTGTGTGTGTGTGTGTGTGTGTGTGTGTGTGTGTGTGTGTGTGTGTGTGTGTGTGTGTGTGTGTGTGTGTGAGCACTGGTTTTACAGAGAGTGTGCTGGAGGACTTGGCTTGGACACTCGGCTGAGGCCTAACCCTACAGCTGTACCAGTGGAAAGTCTTAATGTGGACCTTGGGGGGAGACAGATAGGGAAACCCAGACCCGGGCTGACTGCATTCCCTGTGTCCTCTTAAGGAAAATTGTGCTTGAACCAGAGAGGTCTGCATCTAGAAATACTGAGTGTATCCATTTGTATTCCAAGTGAACATCCCTCTCCAGTGTCAATGGTGAGGATTCAGGCTCCTTGATTACTGGCCAGAGAGGGGTCATCACATATTGGTGAGCAGTGGTGTGGATATTGAACTTCTGTAGCCACTAAACAGTTGTCACTAAAGATGTACTCTCAAGCAGCCACAAGGTGAACATTCAGAGTTTCATTTCACAACAGTTCTATTTATTTTTATTAGTTTAGTTTAGTAATTAGGGAGAGCAGGCAAATATGTCAGCAGAAGATTATGGCAAGCTGACAAAGAATCAGTTGGCCAATGTGTGTAAAGCCAAAGGACTGGTGATTTCAGCCTTAGTCACAGCTCAAACTGGCATCCAGGAGGATAACCAATCTGGTGATGGAATTTGCAACCCTCAGAAACAAGACAGTTCAACTTTTCCTCATATGGAGTTAAAGAGACTTGAACTGGAGGCTAAATGTTTGGAATTAGAATCAGCAGTGAGACTGCAGTGTGTGGAGACTGAAAAAAAGCAGCGTCAACATGAGAGGGAGATGCTGACTCTTTGCCATGGTCATGGAGGTAATGGGGAAGGGAATAACCAAACCCCAGAGGTGACAAAGATCAGTAAATTTCTTCCACAATCCTTTAATCCTTTAATATGGCTACACAGAGCCAGCCAGCAAAATGCCAAGTTATTAAGGTGGAGCTTAGGACTGCAGGCATATGACATGACAGTACAACACCATTGTGAGGTCAGCAATGCCAATGCAGATGAGCTCTCAAGACAGGGAATGGGGTAACATATTCCCAGATAAGGCTTATTTTTCTCAAGGCACGTTTGTCAAGGGTCACTTGAAAAACTATCTTGAGTCTTCGAAGGGGGGAGAGATGTGATGATATGATCTAGTGCCAGCATAGCCAACTGGAGTTCTGTTAAAAAATATATGTCCTTTGAATATCAAACTGAGTTATACAAGATGCTTGTGTTACAAATGTATTAGAATTGTATGGCTTTTAAATACCAAACTGATTTGCACAAATGCTTATATTACAAATGTATTAGAAATGTATGGCATTTGAATATGAAAATGATTTGTACCGCTACTTATGTTACAAATGTATTAGAAATGTATGGCATTTGAAAATCAAAATGTGTTTGTAAAGTTGCTAGTGTTAAAAAATATATCAACAGTGGGCCCTGCTGGACAGTGAAGGAATATACATGTGAGACTTATATATATATATATATATATATATATATATATATATATATATATATATATATATATATATATATATATGTGTGTGTTAGCAAAGGACACTGGAAGAATGGAAGAAAAGGTGCTAAACAGCTAGCTTACTTCTTACTTTAAGAAAAATACTGTTAATTGGACCACCTGTTGGGCCAAGGAAGTGCTTATCTCACAGCTCTGAATAGGACCAAAGATGGCATGTCTGGAATAAGCCTTTGTTCATTAGCTCAGTAAAAAGAGGAGAAGCCTCAGGCACTGTCATAAACATTAGCAAAACCTTAAATATGCATCTTATCCCATCTATGCTAACATCCTGTCTCAGTCTTCAAAGGGGAATAGTGTAAGAAGCTAGAGTCAGGTGACCAGATGAGGTCATTCTGCCAGCCATCTTGGAAATTTCAAATATTACAAAGAGAAGTCTCTCAGTATTGAGTATTCTGTCTTGGGCCTGACAACAAGAAGGACCCACATCATCTGCCTGGCTCTATTAAGTAAGTAGGGAATAGTAATTCTCCTAGAGTCAGTCAGGAAAATATAGTGAAGCTTAGTCTAGATACTGTTTTTCTTTATTTGTCTGAGTCTGTCCATCAATGTTATTTTCAATATTTCCTATGATTTATACTCTGTGATTTTCTGTAAATATATATTCAGTATTTTCATATTTTTTATTATTTATTATTAAATATATTTAAAACTTTTATTGTGGCTGGTCCTTTTAGAAAGCATTTAACCTTTGAGAGTGCATATATTTATTTGGTAACACTGTGTGGGCCACTTCTGAAGGCCTATCTGTCTTTGTTAATTATTACCATTTGTATTAGTATTAATATTACCCAGTATAATTGGACACCCTTTGTTAAGGGACTTTGAGTAGCTAATTGTGGAATGTCTGGTTGCAGTGATAACTACCTTGTACTCTGGGCAGAAGGGGGCACAACAGGTAAATCTGTGCCAGCCTTTCCCAGGTGTGTGTGCATGAAAAGTCAAATCACACAGTGTGTGACTTTAAAATTTGCGATTATTCTGATTTTTTGATTATGGAACATCATGTTAATCTTTTTAAAAGAGGTTTTTCTTTTGTCCCTACATTCAGGTATGAGATAAGAAGATTATTAGTCAATCTTAAATTGTACACTAGGCTTCTCAACTTAAAGTTATTTTTTGGCAACAAAACTTCCCCCGATATTGACAATAAGTACCTAGTTCTGAAAAGGAGCAGTGTGTTTATCCCACCTAATAATCCAGTAGTTGGGATATTTGAGCAACTTTGTGGCATGCAGATACGTAGATGTTTGGAAAAAGAGACACTATCTAACAGTAATTTGACTAGAGTTGAAACGTTTTGCCTCAAAGAATTGTCAGGCAGTAATCAATACAGGGTTATGAAAACTGACAAAGGTGGGGGGTGGTTATTATGGCAAACATTGATTATAAATGTAAAATGCATCTGTTATTGAATGATGCAGAAACTTATGAAAGGGTCTCCAAATTTAATGTACAAAGAGCATACACAGACGTAGATTGGCAATTGCATGAATATTTATGTGAGGATATTATTTCTCATGATGAATTTAAATACCGGTCAGTAGAACATCCTATTATTCACTCAATATTTGGTATTGCTAAAGTCCATAAAAATGAAAATTGTCTACCATTTAGGCCTATTGTTGCAGCCAGGGGTTCAAAAACTGAACCCCTAGTGGCCTTTGTTGATACTACTTGTAAGAACATTTTGGATACTCTGCCACACATCTTAAAGGACTCTTGGCATTGCTTGGATTGTATTAGGAATACCAATTTTGAAGTTGGACACGAATTTTGGTTTGTGACAGTTGACATAATCAATTTGTTTTTAGTCATCCCCTACCAGGCCGGGTTAGAAATGTTTAACAGCCTTTTGAACATCACATAAAGAGAAGCCTTTTATTAGAACTACTGGACATGGTATTGTATAATAACTTTATACTCTTTGATGGCGAATACTATAAACAAACAAATGGGGTTGCGATGGGTGCCAGGTATGCACCCATCTATGCCAACCTGGTATTGGCTGATTGGGAGCAGAATTTCATCTTTAAATCAAATTATAGATCAAATATTATGTTATATTTATGATTCTTGGACGATATTCTGATTTTTTGGAAGGGTTCGAAGAATGAGGTAGAAGCATTTATTGCTTATTTGAATCAAACAACTGAGTTTTTGAAATTTACAAACCATCTAGATCAACATCAAATAGAGTTCCTAGATATTTTGTTATATGTGGACAATGCATGCATTCATTCTAAGATCTTTCGCAAAAAAACATATAGGAATTCTTTTTTGTATTACAACAGTTGCCACCCTGACCACCAAAAGAAAAATGTGGTCAAGGGGCAAATGATACGGATGTCAAGGCTGATCAGTCAAGACACCTGTTTCAAAGTTGAAATAGCACATGTAATTGATATGTTCAGGAATAGAGGCTATCTGATGGGGCTTCTTAATAAAATTAGGGATGAGATAGAGTGAAGAAGATCTAGTGACATTGTGCCCATTCTTTTGGACAAAAATAGAAAGCTTGATAACATAAATATCTCTGCCAAAGATAACCCCTGTCTAAATTATGCCGCTGGTATGGTGCTCAAATTTAATTGAACAAAAGGAAAGGTTAGGAACATCATTACCATGGTTTGGGAAAGTGTTTTCACACAAGACATCAAGGACATAATAGGAATTTCCCCTAAGTTCATCAATAGCAGATGGTCTATCTTGAAAAAATTGTTTGAGAAAAATCCTAGTAGTCAAGACAACAGACCTTCATATATGAGCAAATGCGGTACTTGCAGTGTATGTAAATATATCAGTGATGGGCCTTATGTACAAATTTGTAGTTACAAAAGAACTTTAAGGTGTTCAGGTCACTGCAACTGCAATACTAAAATGGTTGTGTATGTGGCTACCTGTTTGTCTTGTGCCACATTCTACGTAGGGATGACCACAAGGAAGGTGAGACTTTGTATTTTGGAACACAATAAGGACATTAAGAATAAGAAAACTACTAATGCTTTGTTTAATCATAGTATTGTGTGTACTAATTACAAAAATGTTTTATTTTTTTGTTATCGACAAATTATCTTTGAAAGAATTTGGTGGAGACAATAAAACCCTTTTAGAAGTTAGGGAGTGCCTGTGGCAGCTACACCTGGATGCTTCAAATGCACCAGGCATTAATGACAACATTTCAGCAGCCTGTATATTAAAGTACAAATCACAGTTTGTTTAATTATACATTAATACATTTTTATGATTATTCACATTATTATTATTTTAAAAAAAAACTCTAGTAGGTTATTTGTTATATCAGCTAACATGTTTGAATTTTACACATCAAAGAATGTTTACTGTGTGATGTGATTCAAGCACTACAAGTGATGATTTGGTCATTGATCAGTTAATACTTAATTGATTTTAAGGTACTCGTGATTCATTGTGAATTAATTATTTACTATTTAAATTATGTTTTTAGTGTTGCTTATTGACTCTGAAGAAGCCCAATGGTGGGTAAAGCTCTTGGTCAGTGGTGGATTTTGCAATAAAGCTGATTTTTCTCCTGGCATGGACTAATCGCTTTACTAGTTTTGCTTTGTTTTACCTTTGATATTAACGGAATGTTATGGATTACATATATGCTAGTAGGAATTCAGTGAGTAACCAAGTTCTTCACAACTAAGCTCTAAATATATGTTAATATCAATAAGTATAATTTGCTTGTATAAATAAATGCTATGAATATATTAAAGCAAGAAAGAGATTGTGATATATGTGTCCCCTGTCTGGCTTTGAACATACAGCATGCCAAGATGTATACATGCTAGCTTGCTTCCTTACAATCTGATCAATCAGCCAGCATGTGCTATCCTTAAAAAATAGATATTGCCCTACAAACTCTGCTATTAGAAAGCTGATGTTATCAGAGCATTATGGGTTACAGCCATACTCTTAGAAATTTGAAGACTATCTAAGTGAGTCATTGCAATGCACAGGATAAACATTAAAAGTATTGCAATATGGTTCTTCCAAAAAATGCTATGCATAAAGTTAACCAAGGTAACAGGTGCAGATATCTGTTTCTCCCCTATGTGGACTGGAACCCATAACATGCCAAAATTTAGACATGCTAGCCGGTTGCTTTACAGGCCAACCTAACAGTCAGCATGTAACATCTGGGTCATCTTCCTGTTGGTCCAGTTGGGGACATGTACACATCTCAGCCTCCTTGAAGCAACCATCATGATCTTCAAGTTGAAGAAGTCTGGAAAAACAGAGAAATGCCCACTGAGGTACCACACAGTTTGTAGTTAGCAATGGTCTGATCAGTAAATGTATCAAAATCAATATTTGAAGGTAGCGCTGATGTCCTGTTATCAGATCATTGAAAGATAGCGGGCACCGTTTATCAATACTTATTGGGTGTTTATGTGGTACACCTGGGTGTTTCAGCGCATAAAGACAATGCATACATATGTGCAAATGGGATTCCAAAAACATGAATGTTAATGAACCTTATTAATTATGTATGGTGAAAAAGGTACTTAAAGGTGGTTGTACTTTGATTCTGTGATTCAGCGTGAAAGGTACATTGACACTTGTTAGTATTTTGGTTTTGGTAATTAGTAAATCTCTTGAAGGTAGTCATTTCAGAAGGTACATGTTTAAATACTATTTACTTAAAATGTTATCTTTAACAGAAGTTGTTATAAATTAGTGGAGTGATGTCTTGAAATTTATGCATACAGGTGTTGTTCTTCTAAATAGTTTATTTCAGTCCCATATGCAGTTGTATAGACAGACTTCCACTGCAAATGTTAATGGGAAATGAAGACTGATTTATGGATCATCTGGTAATTCCTTGCACTCTGTGTGTAAATAAGGAAAGCTATGGGTTCTGTCGCTATCAATATTTAATATATGATGTTGATATTATGCATATTTCTTAATTCATGTCTCCTAACAAAACTATTAAAATGTGTGTTGCTGCTATGAATATGTTTTCAGTGATGATGGTCCTTAACATAGGTATTATTAGTCTTCTTCTGGCTTTTCCTGGTTAGGGGTCACCACTGTGGATCACCTGACCACTCATGATTGGCAGTGGAGTTTTACGATGTTGAGTTGCCTGCCTGGCACCCAACCTTCCACAGAAGGCACACACACACACACACACACACACACACACACACACACACACACACACACACACACACACACACACACACACACACACCTAGGGCCAATTTAGAGTGTCCAATCCACCTACAGCATGTCTTTGGGATGTGGGAGGAAACCAGAGCACCCGGAGGAAACCCATGCAACCACAGGGAGGACATGCAGACTCCACACAGAAGGCACCCCAGCCGAGGATCGAACCGGAGAACCTCTTGCTGTGAGGCGGCAATGCTAACCGCTGCACCACCGTGGCCGCCCGAAGTTATTATTAGTAATGGCTCAATATACTAAAGATCCATACTGTCTCTGGCCTGGCTATGTATCCTGAGGTTTAAACACTCCTTCCCTTAAGATCTTCAAATTATTTGTTGTAGTATTTGAACATGACATGAAAGCAGATTCATGAGGCATGATGCTGCTGCCTTTGGATCCCCATGCAATGTATATGTATTGTCAGGAGTTCTAATCTATTCCACCAAGTACGTATGAAGTTTACTATGTTACAAAACTGGTGTACTATAGTTTGCCACTCCATGGGGATGGATGGAAAGCATATGTGGTCATCCACCTTACTGCACATTACTTCCAGGAATTTTGCCAGGATACAACTGGCATCGGTCTGTGATACACACACACAGCATCCACCATGTGTCTCTGGAATATCCCAGATGCAAGTACACCCAGCCTGAGACACACTTTGGTTTCAAGGGGAATGGGGTTTCCTCACAGGATCTGCACAGACGTGTGTGTTGCAGACAGCCTACATTAGTTGTCTGTCTAGACATTATCTGTCGGCAACATGTTTAGTTGCAGACTTGCTCTGATTCTAGCTGGCTACCTTCCAGGATGCACAGCCACAGACTCATTTATGGCCTGCATCACTATAGCCTGTTGCAGTATATTAACAGTAGGTTGCATTTTTATATATTTTTGATGCTTTGCTACAGATTTTTTCATAATCCATAGTATTCAATTAAATTCCTTGATGTCCAGAAAGTATACACTGAGGATTTTAGAAAAAGAGTCAGTGTGGCTGTCACACTTGACTTGCATTGTGTGCACATGATGTGTTTTGGAACTAGGCTGGTGTGTGCAGAATCCCTAATTATCCTATACTGATTGCTTAAACTGCCACTATGAGCAAATGATGAAAAAAAAATGCATTTTGTATCTTGCCATGAATTACTGCACCTCCCAAAGCTGCCTGCAGCAAAATACAAACTCATTCCAAATTGTATTATTTTTTTTAATCCTTGTCTGCCCTCATGGGGGCAGACATCCTGATTTTTTGCAAATCTAAAGCTGTCCCATAATAAACTATGATAGCAAAGATTATGATAAAAATTTGACCTACCATTTGTTCTCAATCACTTAGGATGGAAAACCAGAAAAAATGCCCAGTTTGAGAGTCTGTCATTGACTGGTATGTACTAAGTTTTACAATTGTTGTTCCTACTGATGTATTACACATTCTCTGAAAGAAGCTTACAAAACAAATCACTGGGGAAAAAAAGACTTTTTACAAACAGCAGTTTTGCAAATTTTATTTCCTGGCCAAGTTACTCCTATTTCCCCTGCTTCAATGAGGTAAAGTCTCACATTTCCAGAATGACTAGATTCAGCTATTTAATCAACTTTGCATGACAACAGATTCAAACAAATCGCAGCCTGGTGTGCTGTTAAAACTGTTACCTCATATGTCTTTTCACTTTTGAATAGTATTTCCTAGGAATTTCTTCTAAAAAAGCATAAACATCAATCCAAACTTTAGGCCAATCTATTCATCTCTTACAACGTGGACAGTAATATATTCAATTTGAATTGCATTATGGCTGCTTATGTGGTTATCTTTGGATAGTTATTCTGTTATAACATAACCTGAATTATGGTATTTAATGCCAAACTTTACATAACAATGAAACAGTTCTCAGTTTCTTTTTAACAATGATCTCCCAAGTCTCTGATGTGACCCAGTACTTTCTGTTACTATTGCTTTACACAGCTTGTCTTAGTTGTATACTTGTAGTATATGTTGCATCCTGCCAGCATCAGACTCATGGAAAAAGTGTCCAAATCAGCTACGTTTGAAAATAGCAATACTACTGATTTAGTAAGCCCACAAATAAGACTACATGAATTAGCATTCATTTTCTGAAGAAAAGAGTCTTTAATTGCAATTAAAGGCATTATTTGTTCATGATAATCCAACACCTGTTTCCAAAAAGCATTATAGATTGTATTATACCAGAACAAAACTATAAGCCAAAATTAGGAACACTTGTGGGGTACACTAATACGATCCAAAACTCCTTCTCTGTTATCCATTGCAACTACCTCAACTCAAACAGGCATGTACATACTTCATGACACACGTATTGAAATGGTACCAGCAGCTGTAGCAGCTATGCCATACTCCATATAGGGCACTCAAACAATTTTACTGTTACTCTCTCCATTTGACAGTGCATAACATTCACACCACATTTACAAAGGCACACCTCCACTTCCTACACACAGCCACCCACCCCCATACAACATAACAGTCAACTCTGAGGCATTTCCAGCCTCTCTGCAAAACACTGCTGTAATGACTTTGGCAAATGAAAATGACTAATAGATGTCAGCTTAGGACCCTGTCCTTAACTATTGGAAAGTACATCCCCCTGAGATCTCATCATAATGTTACTAGGCATGCTGATATCTGTGCCAGATGGAGTGTAGGTTGCATCGGGAATACATTCCAATACATCAAAATTTTAAATGATTACTTTCACAACTGTAAATAACATATTATTTTATTTTTGGGGAAGCTGATATAAATATACAGAAATTCACAATATATACATATGTGTAGATCTACCCAATTTACCATATGCACCTACACAACAAACGTGTCTGTATTTGTGTGTGTGTGTGTGTGTGTGTATGTGTGTATATATATATATATATATATATATATAATATATATATATATATATAAATATATATATATATAAAATATGTATATATGTAAAATACATATATGTATAATAGGTTTACTATAGCAAGGTTGAATGCACTAACATTGAACGTTCAGAAACTTGAGATATAAGACTGAATTTTGGAAATGCAGAAAACCGGAATGTCGAAAATGATTTGCACGAGAAAGTGCTGTCGACATTTTCAACATTCCCCTTTTCTGGCTGTGATCCATTGTTGGCACAGTAATGCACATGTACCCTAGAAGTATCCACGGCTATGTAATGTAACCTCGTGCATGACAGCAAAGGAAAAGTGGAAATCAATGCGGCGCAACTTTCCTTTTATAATACGTGCTTGTGAAATTCAAACCTTTGCCATCGTAACCGTGCAAAAGCATTTTTTATTTTTTCACTGCAATCCAAACAAGCACACCGTGACATTATTTACTTCATGTAAAGAGATAGCGTCCCAAAATCACTGATATCTGCTACAAGTCCTAATATTAATGAAACTGTGCAATCCATTGGTGAACTATTACCAAAGTGTAAAAAACATGTGAAAAAGAGAAATGCTGTGCTACAAGATACAGAAAACCTCTAACACTGAGTTCAGCACTAGCAGCTTGTCGAAAGCAGCCTCTTTATCCAGAAGTCTCCTTCTTTTTGTTGATGGAGGAACACATGCCAACAACCTGCTTTTAATGTTCTCAACTCTGTTCTGCTCCAACTGTATAGCATGCAAAACATCCAATATGTACAACCTAGGTTTACCAAGCAGACTACACAGATGCCGATGCCATCCCTCCACTGCGTTTTTGCTTCTGGGATAACCAAGTGTACAGGTGTCTCATTGGTTCCAAAAACTGACATCAAATAATGGGGGTAATCATTCTGCAGTAATGCAATGCATGCCACACCTGCGAGGTCGGCCCAGCACACAATTGTCATGGAAGAATCTGCATAAAGGTTTGGTATTTTCAGGCATTTCTTCCTCAATTTCTGCCAAGGTTTCCTGGACGTAGTCAGGATGTATAAAAGCCAATGCAGGTTTCTGCTTGCACAGGAGACTAAACCTTATTCCACTCCTAAAGTCAGAAGCAAGCTGTAACTTCTGAATCTGCCTCCAGATTATCTGGCACAAATGAAACCAGTATCCCTTGGCCACACCGCTAGGGAAATGTGTCTGAATAGCATTCACTGCCCCCTTTTCAAAATCACTGAGGACCATATTAGGTTTTAATAGCAAATCATACCGAACACATAGTGTAACTACACAATTCCAGAATGTATTATAGCAGTCTTCTGACTTTGATGGTAAAGTGCCATACACCACGGGGATTTCTTTGCTTATACCTGCTTCCTCCATCCTACAGTGAATAGTATAGATCAGTTTATATTCTGAAGTACTTATAGGGAAGGTCCCATCCACTAACATATACTCAGAATTACATAACACCTGCAGGTTCCGCTGTGTGGTAATAACTGCACAATT
The DNA here is from genome assembly GCF_019279795.1 of Protopterus annectens. NCBI lineage: Eukaryota > Metazoa > Chordata > Ceratodontiformes > Protopteridae > Protopterus > Protopterus annectens. The sequence continues at coordinate 643,209,903 of NC_056746.1, read as the reverse complement.
ACCAGCTGAACAGGCCTCCCTGGTATGTTCAGCAATACATGTACCACTTTTAATGGGAAGATGGTCGTCAGTTAGATCACACAAGGTGTGTACCATCACTGAACATGTTTTTCCTTTACCGCTGCCTAACCCTGTTAACAGAATGTTTCAAGGCTGAAGTGTTAGGTATAGCATTTACAACTTCTGTGGGGGTTTCTGACAGTATTTCAGACACAACTTTACATGGGTCTTCTATAGATATTTCCGGTCTCTTCTTAATACTGTCCCACACCTGATATATTTCACATTTTAGGATGCCAGGGGCATGAAAATGATCTGTACTTTTTTGTAACTTGTATCCATCCCCTGTGAGTTCTGTAACACATCTACCTCTACATTTCTCCTTAAGTTTTTTACTGCAATACCAATATGTTTGGTTGTGCATTTTTTTTTCTTGTATGTATTGGTAACTGTCTATGCACAACATTCTATTTCCCTTTTGACTCAAAACTGTACCATAAATGTTCCCAATTACTCCAGGCACAAATACTGCATCTTCTTGCATACCAGTGGTCCTACTGGAATGAAAATTACAGGTGTCATTTAGTATTCACTGTCTTTCTGTTTCCACACATTCTACTGTGTATTACTCTCTTATCTGTTGAAAAGCATACATACTTGGTCATGGTGCTTTCTTCTTGATGGTATGGTATAATCGCTATAGCCCGTTTAAGAAAACAAAATGTTTCCCTACATGTACGAGAACGTTAAATCCATTTTTCACTCTTTTACCAACGTAAACATTATATATGACATCTGATCGACTTAATCGGTACGTCAGGCAGCAAATAGTCGATTGCAGTCATTCATTTGCTACTGTGAGGTTGACTACTCTGAGTTCAATTACTTCATTCTTGGATACCATGATTTCGATCTTACTATGTTCATTCTAATGCATTTCGCATACACCCTAGTAAACTGTATAATATATATACATACATATATATATATATATATATATATATATATACACATATATATAAAATATATGTGACTGAAATAAGTGTATAAGTTTACGTGTGCATATATATATAGATATAGATACACACTATATATATATATATATATATATATATATAGAGAGAGAGAGAGAGAGAGAGAGATCCATCTATCCACATATAGATATCTCTCTCTCTTTATATATATATATATATATATATATATATATATATATATATATATATATATATGTATATACTGATATGTAGAGAGAGAAGACAGTACTTTTTCCCCTAGTGCTCATTTGTTTGACCTAGAAAAACTGTGACTTGGTTTTACTGATCACTGGATTTGCTAAACATGCAGTTTCCCTATTTTGGTTATAGTGAGTTTTACATGGAGAAACCCAAATGCATCATATTGCTTGAACCACCTTGAAGTGTGATGTAAATAGAAACACCTCCACTCTTTGTCCCTTATTGTGCTGTAGCTGGTCTAAATGTGTGGAAGGTATTATAGCTCTGCTCTACTGGTGTGTTCTCTGTGGCTTTGAACTATGTCTCAATAAATACACAGACATCTATATTCTCTAGAGTGAGGAGAGCTTACAAGGAGTGGAAAGACAGTCCCCAGGATTCAATAAAAGCCATGCAGGCTCCATGTAGAGCCTACACGGAATGTATCCATATACACGGCCATGGCTGCCCCTTGGCAGCACGCTATACATATTAATTATGGTGCGCTGCCAAGGGAGATCACAGCAACATGGATATTGAGTCTATGTAAGGCTGATGGCACAGGCTATCCCTTAATTCTGGACTATCTATAGAAATTCTGGACAGTTGGCAAGCACAGCACAATACCTTTCTGGCCATTAACCTGGACAGAAAGGTGTACAAGACATTTGATTACATTAAATTGGAATTTTTTTTACGTTTATTTGCTTGTTTGTGCAGTGCAGCATGTTGCTTAGCTATGCTTAGCTTTGCACACATATACATCAGACATCTAAAAATAGAAATTGAGCTAAGTGTAGCATGGTGTACTCATGCATTACACATCTGCTAGACATCTAAAAATAGAAACCGGATGCATTCAATTTTAATAATTTTTTTTTATTTTCATGTGCTTGTTTGTGCGATGCACCATGTTATTTAGCTAAGCATAGCGTGGCATACTCATGCATTACACATCTGCTAGACATCTAAAAATAGAAACCAGATGCATTTAATTTTAATAATTGTTTTTATTTTCATGTGCTTGTTTGTGCAATGTGCTGCGTTACTTTCACTGTTTTCTCTTAAAATGGGTCTGTAAAACATATTCTCCCTCTTAGTATGTACCTCAGAAAAGATCTGTTGTACCATTGGGCTTGGGTAACCATGTGCCATAAGCATGTTAACTAATTTTTCACTTTTTTGTTGAAAAACATTGTCCTCAGAAACCATACGAGCCAATCTAAACTGCCCCTTTACCAGTCCCTTCTATTGATGGTACGGGTGGCAACTGGTGAAGTGAAGCAAACTGTTAGAGTAGGTTGGTTTCATGAAAATGTTGTTGGTGTATCTTTTATTAACATAGTCCTTTTTTAACTCAACATCTAAATAGTGAATGGTGTCAGAGTGCCAGTTGTAAGTGAATTTAAAGAAAGCTGTTTGATTACAGTACTCTATAAAGTTACTGATCTCATGAACAGGCCCATTCCATGCAATGAATATGTCATCCAAAAAGCGACAATACATTTTCCAGTGGTGCTTGTATCCTGAATCATTAAGATACCTTCTTTCCCACTCCAAAATAACAATGTTGGAAAAAATGGGGGCACAAGAGGCCTGTGGACATTCTTATAAAAAAAGGGGGGGGTTCATTGAAGGATTGTATTGTGTTTTAAAGTATGTCTTTTTAAGTAACAATTGATTAATTGGTCAGGTGATGTGTTTTGTAACTATTTAAGTTACCTTTCTGTATGCTTGAGTAGATTCTGATGAAGTCTTTAGCTACAAGATGACGAAAGCGCTTAATCTACTGGTGAATAAAAGGAAGAATTTTATTTTGGTGTGGACCTGCTGTGTACACTTGAACTGTTTCCTTTCACTGGACTCCTGGTAGACCACTATGGACCCCGAATGCTGCAGGGCAACTCAGAGTGTAAGTCTGAGGCCTGGGATAGTTTGGCCATGGACCTGACCAGTGCAACTGGTATCCCCTGCACTGATGAGCAGTGTCATCACCACTATGACAACCTGTATCATAGGAAGAGGGGAACACTGGATACCTGGATCCAAGAGGCTTGGGATGGGTGCACCCTACAGATTTATAAGTATGTTTTCTAGTAATTTCTAAATATATAAACTTGAATCTGTGCAAAATTGGTATGCATAATGGTTTCCTTCTCTTACCACAGGTGCAGAAGAGAGGGCTTGCAATGTCCAGTCCCATGCAAGGCATTTGGCTAAGATGAGGCAAGCATGTGGTATGTAAAAAAATCAATAAAGTAATAATGCACAACTTAATAATAAAATAAAAATTAAATACAAATATTGCAGTCTTGACATTCATGTATGAAATACCTGGGACATCACTGATTTTCATTAATGTGTCAGTGCATATCTGAGCTGGTAAAGCAAGTTAAACCGAGTAAGCATGCAGTACTGTGTAGCATAGCTACCATCCATTAGTTAATGTTGTGGTTTACTCAGATTTAGAGTCAATATTGTGGTATGCTCATTGTCTGAAATATGCTGTAGATTGCACTCAGCAAATGAGTAGGGTAAACATGTAAGTTAACAAAACTCCTAGGCAGCTATCCATGTGTGTAAATGCAAGATTTGAAACAACATGAATCAATAAAGTGTAAAAGGAGACAGTACTCTGATATTATATTTTTTAAAAAAATGTTCACTATTCCTCACTGCTTGTGGGTTCTAATCCGACACCTGCCAACTGAGAAATGTACAGTATTCAATTATTTTTAGAATGTCATAAATAAATGCTGTGCAATACCCAGATTAAGAGTCTGTGCTGTGTTGTGCTTATTTTGTCTGGAATATCCTGTAGGTTGCAGTCAATAAATAAAGAGGGTAAATGCGTAAATTAACAGAAGTTCTACACAGCTATCCATGTGTGCAAATGCAAGATTTGAAACAACATGAATCAATAAAGTGTAAAAGGAGATGGTGCCCTGATAATTAATTTTTTCACATAAAATGTTCAATATTTCTGTAGTCAGTGCTTGTGAGTTCTAATCCTATACCAGCCAACTGAGAAAATGTGCAGTTATCTACTACTGTAGTGGTTTGTCCTACAGCAAAACTTAACCGTGCTTGCATGTGAAGTGCACACCTATAGACCTGTGCTATAACTGTCCAGCTGTCAAGTGTAATCAGTGTACATGAACATACCTCTCAACTGTCATGATTTTTGTAGAATGTATTGAATATTGCCCTATATGTCTGGTCTGTTTGGTATATTATCTTGTTTTACTGGTCAGCCTCTGTCACAATGCTGGGGATCGATGTCAGAAAAAAATGTCAGTCCTCTGATTTGTAGGTATACGACATCACTGGAAATGCAATTTGATGGCAAATCTGCCTTGCAACTGTTGTATGAACACACTGTAAGAATGCTCCCTGTCGTTGTGCCTTTCTACCAACATTATGTATGGCTTGGCCAATAATTTCCCATACTAAGAGTTTGAGAGGTATGTACGTGGAACATCATATATACAATATAAGCAGCATAGAATGACTGCAGGAGGCATTACCATCTGTACCATAGTGTGTGTGTAAGGAACAGGTTAGTATGTCAAATAATAAATGGTATAGCAGTCAATGGTCTCACAAGTTAAATATAACATATCTAGAAGTATGTAGTTGCAGTCTGTTTGGTTATATAATCTGTGCAGCTACTAATGTTCTTCTTTTTTCTCTCACCCCGCTTCGTCTTTTCTTTTATTTATTTAATCAATATATTATTTATTTATTTTATTTATTTATTTTATAGTTTGTTTACCGGGATAGTCCATTGGGCCGAGAAGAGTCTGTTTTCAATGGAGTCCTGGGAAGAAAAGCTCCATGAGAGATTACATAAATTTGAAAAATGCATAAACAAATGAGTAATACAGTTGTAAAATACAGACATTCTATAGATGTAGGACATTATGCAGATGTAGCACCTTATGCAATTTAGAAAAAATCAGTAACATTAGTAATACAGTGTTGAAATACATTTTACAGAAATAAATATTTAAAAGAAAATTGAAAATTTGAAGAAGAATGTTAGTACATATTTACAAGTATGTTTGTTTGCACAGTGGGAATATAGCAGTAGAGGTGATTTGCATAGGTATCATACGAGAGTTATATCAGGGCTATAGAATGGGGAGAGGAGGATTTAGTGTTGAGGAAGAAGAGAGAGAATAGTACAAAGAAGTAGTGTATGTGGAATGTAAAGAGGAGGAAAGAGAGGAAGGTAAGAATTGTGGTAGGTTAGTGAGCTGTATGAGTAGAGAGAGGGAGAAAGAGTGGGAAACAGGGTGTAATGCTGAAGGGAGTTATGTGGGCTGAGAACAGGAGCATTCCCAGAGCGATACGAGATGGGAATGGAGCAGCGTTTTAAAGGTAGAGTGGTTATGGGTGGTGCACATGAGAGGTGGCAGGGAGTTCCAAAGCCATGCTAGAGCGAAGGATAGTAGTTGTTTGACTGGTGAACGAGCAGGTTTTCGAAGTTCAAACAGATTCTGGTTATTTGATCTCAAAAGTCTATCTGGTAGATGCATTTTGAGAAGAGGCAAGAGAGGGACAGAGAGATGGATGGAAGATAAGTTTGTGAGCTTGAGTGAGTTGAGTATAGGTAAGATAATTGGGGAGCTCTAGCCAATTTAGTTTGTGAAGGGCATTACAGTGGTGGGTGGAAGATTGATAGCTTGTAGAAAACTTGGAAATTTTATTGTAGCAGGAAGACAGGTTTGTCTTTAGGGAAGTTTGTAGATTAGTAAGAAGTGGGGCACCATATAGGAGGGAGGCAATGAGGTATGTAGTAGACAGAACAAATTTATTAGTGGGAGTGAGGTAGCGATTGTGGTGGTAAAGCATACCAAGTTTCTGGTGGGTTTTTTTGCTATTGTTTTGTATGTGGATATAAACTTAAACTGTTCATCGATGAGGACACCTAAAAGTTTGGCATGGGGTACTATCTTGAGAGAGGTATTATTTTGGCTGGTGATAGAGAAAGAGTTCTTGTCTATAGTAATGTTTTTAGAGGTAGTAAATAACATAAGTTTAGTTTTTGATGCACTGAGTGCTGGATCGTTATCTAACATCCAGTGCTCAGTGGAAGAGAAGGCCTCTTGGGTTAATTTTAGGAGCAAGGAAATGGAGGTGGCATAACAGATGATTGTAGAGTCATCTGCATTTTGGATTAATTTAGCATTAGGGATGGACTGGTGGAAGTCATTTATGAAAATGTTGAACAGTAAGTGACCTAATATAGAACCCCGAGGTACACCTGTAGGAGTCTTAAGGAAGGAGGAGGTGTTTTTTTTTTTCCATTTGACAGCTTGTTGTCTGTCAGAGAGGTAACTAGCGAACCAGATGATAGAGGAGACAGGTTAAGATTAGGGAGTTTGGGTAGAAGAAGGTTATGAGAGATAGTATCAAAGGCCTCGGATAAGTCCTGGAGGAGGGTTAACACTAGATAGCTGGAGTCGCTAGCTTTGTTGGCAGTTTTGAGGAAGATGAAGAGAGCGGTGGTAGTACTGTGGCCAGGTCTGAACCCATGTTGTGTGGGGGTAAGCAGATGGTTATCTATGAGGAAGGGTAGAAGTTGCAGGTGAATGCATTTTTCTAGTATTTTAGAGATGGGGATAAGATGGCAATAGGATGGAAATTGGGAATATTGTTGTTGTTGCCCTCTTTATGAATGGGAATGATAAAGGCCTTTTTCCAGAGTTGGGGTACATAGCTTTCTTGGAATTAATGGTTTATTAAAATAGAGACAGGGAGAGCGGCGGCTTTGGCAGCTACTTTTAGAAAGTAGGAAGGAAGGTTGTCAGGGGTGTTAGAGCAAGGTTTCAGGTTTGAAAAGAGTTTTTTTTTTATGAGAGATGTGGGGATGGGTTTGACAGAGAAGGGAGGGAGATGAGAGCTGATAGTGTTAGTGGAGGAAGAGATAGGAGAGGGTGGAGGTGAAGCATTGTTGGTGAAGGTTGGCTATAGTGTCAATGAAGAAGGAATTAAATTGGGTGGCTAAGGCCAACTCAGAGGCATTCAGATCAGGGCAGGGATTGTCTTTTTTGCCAGGATTGAGGAGGGTGGTGATACCATAACAGAATTTTTTAAGATTTGTCTTGTGGCTGTTTTGAAATATAGAGAAATAGGATTTACTGTTGGACATGATAAGTTTTTTTACTTTGTTACAAAGTAGTTTAAAATCATTCAGGGAGGATTTTTCTGGTAGTGTTTCCAGGCTTTGTCACATTGGTGCATGGAGATTATGGTTTCTTTGGTTAACCATGGGGCAGTGTTACTTTTAATTCTTTTGGTTTTAGAGGGAGCAAAGGTATTTAACAGGTTTAAGAATGTTGTATTGAAACAGATAACAGCATTGTCTAGGGTGAGGGTTTTTAGCGGGCTCCAGTTTATGTGTTTTAGAGAGTTGGAGAATTTTTCAGGGCAGAAGTTCTTTAGGGAGCATGTAGAGATGTAGGTATGGGATAGTTGTAGGCAGGAGGGGAGGAGATGAGCAAAAGAGGGGAAGTGATCACTAAGGGAGTTGGGTAGGGTACCACTACCAGAGATATAGTGAGGGTGAGAGGCTACAATTCAGTCAATGGTACTACCAGAGGAGTAGTCCTTGGAGGGTCTAGTAATGGAGTTGATTAGCTGTGAGAAGTTGTATAGGTTAAGGTTTAGGGAGCCTGTGGGAGATTGAATGGAGGTCCAGTTAATATTAACATCACCAAGAATTATGGTCTCATTGCTAATGGTAGAGGAGAACGAGGAGTGGATATCCTCAAGCATGGGGATGTTGTCTCCAGGAGGTATGTAGAGAGCGGCTGCCCATACATGTTTGTGTTTGTTTATCTGAAGTAGAGCAAGAGTTAGTTTGGCATTGGCGAACTGGGGAATGAGTTTAGTATAGCGAGTAACTGAAAGGGAGGAGGAGTATAGGAGAGCTACCTCACCAACTTTGTTATGGATCCTGTCCTTTCTAATGATATAGTAGTTGGGAGGGATGATTTTGGAGTCATTCATATGGGGTTTTAGCCAGTTTCTGAGATGGACAGGATATCTGGTTGATTATGGAGAAGCCAGGCATGGAAGTTAGGGATTTTGTTTCATACCCTTTGAACATTTACTGTAGCAAATAGAAGGAAAGAAACTAGAAACTAGAATTGTTTATTATTATCGTTTGAAATTACCATATTATTTATTACCGCTTATGTTGGCCTTATTTATAATTTATTATTGCTTTCCTGTTAAAAAAATGTCATCTACATTATTTATTGTTGTGTTCCCCATTATATTATTTTCAATTTGCTTCTGTTACTCATTGTTATTTTTTCTTATGTTATTAATTATATTTGTTTTGGGTTATGTTTAATTTTCCTTTATATTTATAGCACAACAAGGCAGGCCATTTCCCAGTGATCCACCTACCTTGGTTCCCCTGGCTGTGGCACCAGGGCCCAGCACATCTGGGCCGCAGCCTGATGGCATCCCCTCTGCTGCCCCTGCACTATCTGCTTCATCAGGTAATTCCATCACACAGGTTGGGGCTGTAGCCCCCCTGGGAGTGGAGGTGGAGGGGATGCTTTGGTCACCCATCAGGAACTGCCCGGCATGGTGCATAGACTTCTGGACCAAACTGTTGGTGCACACCCACACTGGATGGAGAGCATGCTCTCTCTGTGGCAGTCTATCCGCAGGTGCTGGCATTGACCACTGCCTCCACTGACAGTCCCTTGGGTGAGGACTTGAGTCACACTGCTACCATGTCTGATGTCCATAGGACTGGGATTCCACAACACCCTCCCCAACCAAGGTGTTCACCCCCCCCCTTGTGTCCCCACAAACCCTCTCTGCTGTCTTGTCTGTCTGCAAAAGCTTCCTCACCTTCTCAACTTACCTTCCCCACACATAACTATGTCTCTTCCCCAACATTCCAATCTCTCCTAAAAAAAAAAAAAAAAAAAAAAAAAAGGGCACCTGTCTCAAAAAAATATCATCCCATACACAGCTGGCCATTTTGTACATCTGCCCACTGGACACACTTAATTTGGTCAAACTGGCTTGACAACACACTTATGTTGTCATCACTCCTCTCTCTCTGGGGGAGGTGCTAGTCCAAATTCAGTTAAAACACTTTTAAAGTGTACATTTGTTGCTGTTGAAGAAATGGATTGTTATGGTTCTTTCCTACACATACCTATCTGCCTTTCACAATGTTTTTCCCCATGTTTGCACCCCATTTCACCACTGTCCTATCTCCCCAATTTTTCTTTCATTTTAAATAATTTTTGTGCAATGCACAGCATTGCTAAACGGTGGTGTATCACTACATGTATTTGAAAACATATTAATCACATTCAGAAAGTACACCTATGCTCTATTTCAAACCCAGTTCTATTTCATTTGAAGAACAGTGCATGAACCTGCCAATCCACACAGCCAGTTAATTAGCACGGGTGTTTTAAGCAAAATATAGTAATTGTCATTTTTGCACCATTAAGCATGTTTACGGCACGCTGCACTTCATGCCATATCACACAAATCTGCTAAAACATTAATGGAAAAATGAGTTTAACTGGGACTCTAGTAGACAAATACATCAATATAAAGCTATACACATGAGAACAGATGTAAGTGAGGTATGTAACAACAGATAATGTGCAATTATATCTACATGTAGAAATAACCTGCTGTTGCAGTGACTCTGTAGCTCAATCTGTTAAATGCTTGAAAAAAAATGAATTTATGGCCCTGGGTTCAAATACAGCTGTGTCTAGCATTTAAAATACATGTATGTGTACACCACCATTAAAAATTCTGATGTATGACTGTCTCATCACATATTTATTCACCCAAAGCAGTACAAATAGAAAGTCTCCTTCTAAATAATGGAAGTCAAAGGCCTACAGATAGGACCACATTTAAACTATTCCCATTATAACCATATAAAGTGTATAGAATGTCAGGTTATGCATTAGCATGAATTCTCAGAGGATTTTGAAGTGTGTAATTCAAATGTGGCCCAGTAATATCAGACTACAGTCCAAAATGATTTGCTAGTGATATTACAGACAACCACAGATGCACAAATAGAATACACATGTGGAGGTTGTACTAGAAACAAGGGTTGCCAGCACTTATGTTCCAGATGACTACCATGAAATAACAGATGACTTGGCAGTTATCCAGCTGGTTGACATAATGGTTAATGTACCACCCACCTTGTTCTAGAACACACCAAGCATGTTGCCTTTTACTCTGTTATTGATACATTTGGCTAACATAGTTAACTTAAACACATACCTTAATTTCTAGTGGGATGGGTTCCCTCAGTCAGGCTCTGTTTGTACACCAAGGCTGTCACAAGTCCCAAGTTACTCATAAGTCTTGTTGTCCTGCACATTCTGCAGCCTCTATAACTATGCCTATTCCCTGGAGCAGCAGCATCTGCATCATCTTCATCATGTAGCACACACATCTGTATGTAACAAGTAGCTGCTACAAACATTCTCTCTGTGCTGACACAGTCCCCCGGATTCTCTATTCCCTGCATGGCGTGCATGATTAGTGCAGGAGATCTGACGGGCAATATGTCTCCCATGCGATCCAGGAACAGCCTGCAGGGGCGTGCATGAGAGCTCCTGCACTAATCATGCACAGACTAAGCCCTGGTATGCAAATCACCTCATTTCCAGTAGAAATCCATGCAAATTAGGTGATTTTGCAATCCAGGAAGCTTGCAATAGTTTGTGCAAGATGAGTGCTATCTGCAGAAATGTACTCGGTTAGTAACCGAGTACATTTCTGCAAAATCCGAAACGGAGCTATGACAGCTCCAAATAAAGGCTGCATATCATTGAGGAAGCATGCCAATGGCCAAGTATAAGGCCATTGGCATTGCAAACTGTTTCAAAGATAAAAAAATCAACTTTTATTTTTTTTTCTGACGATCTCAGCTGTTTAAGCATAGGGCAGAGGCGCAAATGGGATCAGGGGGAAAATAATAAAATAAACCTAAAATAAGCATTCTAACTAATATCAGTATTCTGCCATGCACGTCAATGGCAGGCAGAAGACAACCTGGCCAGTGAGTAATGGTTGCTAAGAGGGGTGGCTCAGTGTGAGACATGTAACCATGCATTAGCAGGCAATCCTATGCAAATGAGGGGAAGGATAGTGAATCCCAGTTTTCCCCAGCATATGAGGCAGGTCTCAACAGTGTAAGAGTATGAATAGCTGGGTGCAAGACTAGGATATAGGTGACATCATGGGGTGTGTGTCAGGCATACTGTAAGCAGATTGGAGCCCTGTGGCTCAGGATTGCTCCTAGCTTAGCTGTGCTAAGCTAGGGGGTGTGTCTAAACCTGCCTAGCAATCTTTACAAAGCTTAAGCGGGTGTGCGCGCCACGCACCAGGTTTTAAAGGAAGAAAAAAAATGTTAAACCAGGAAATAGCAGCAGTGTGCACATTTCAGCAATCTGCGCGGCACGCACACGAGCTTAAACAGGAAGGCAATGGGAAGGGAAAACAGCAGTAGGAAGGTAATCAAGGAGAACTAGCTTAGCTGGCAGGTGAAATGTATCAGAATCAGCCAATTACACAGACAGCAGCCCAGCCCAGCCCAGAACACTACCATAAACTAAGCAAACACCTTCCCCTCTGTTTTTTCCCACATGCTACACCACCGGTGTATACAAGAGGGGACATTTTAACAAACAAACCTACAAAATGAGAAGGGTTGCAGCAAGCAACATAAAACAACATATGCAAGAGGCTGAGGGTGGGGAGGATGTGAATGCTGCTGAACAACCCACAGTGAGTAGACAGAAGAAGAGTGTACAGACCCAGGGTAACCTACCAGGGGCTACATGAGCTGGAGATAATGGAGCGCTATAGGGTGGACAGAGACCTCCTACAGCAAAATGTTGAGCTATGCTGGCCACACCTGACACACCAAACTGGCCGAGGGGAACCCATCCCGGTGGAGACCAAGGTATGTGTAGGCCTAGGTATACTAGCCACAGGTGCCTCCCAAAGCACAACTGGGGATATCATGGGGATCTCACAGGCATCAGCATCCAGAGTATTCCACCAGTTCCTGGATGCCATGTCAGCACATGCCAGTGAGCACGTATATTTCCTCAACACACGTGAGGTGTTGACCAGCAATATGCGTCTCTTCCACCAAATAGCAGAATACCCTGCGGTAGTGGGTGCTATAAACTGCACACACATATGCATCAAAGCAATACCCGGTGAGCAGGGCAGGGCCTACATCAACCGCAGGGGCATCCCCTCCATCAACTGCCAGGTCATATGTGATGCCCAGGGCATTATAATGAATGTGTGTGTTGGCTGCCCTGGAAACTATGACGATTCACACATATGGCATCTGACGCAGCTGTACCAGAGATGTGCCAATGTGGACATCCCCTACGGTCACACACTGGAGCCGTGGCTGATGACACCCATCAGAAATGCACACACACCTGAACAACAATGCCATAATGAGGCACACACACAGGCCAGACATATAATAGAGCATGTGTTTGGGATGCTGAGGTCATGGTTCCGGTGTCTGGACTCATCCGGTGGAGCCTTGCAGTATTCACCAGCTACATGTACCCAAATTATTATGGTATGTGCTATGCTACACAATATGATCCTGTGGAAACAGCCGCAGCAGGAACAGCATGGGGCAGGGCCACACAGCCCCCCCCACCAATGCCAAGGCCTGTACAGGCACAAAGTGACCTGGAGGAGGAACAACCTGAGCCTGCCCCAGTAGGCAGAAGGAGGCGTGCCCAGTATGCCCTGGCCTTGGCAAAGAGGCAACGCATAGCACATGCACTGACACAGTATGGATCCAGGGAATGACACCTCTCTCTGACTCATGCATACAGTAAAAGGGATGCCAAACGTGACACTACCTGTGCTCAACCATGTATAGGGAGTGTACTATGTGCATCCGACATAGGCAGCCCTCCAACACCATCCGCAAGTCTGGCACACCCTCAAGGTAAATCAATCAATCTACCAATTGCCAAATGGAGTAGAATGTGTTGCTACCTGTAGCTATGGTAAGGATGTGAGCATGCAAGGGAATTGGGTGGCTGAATATTATGGCAGCAAACAGTAGACACCCATAGTAGCACCATGACATCTGTAACATATACTGGAGTCACCATAGTAGCCAGTACTACCCAGGGTGACAAAACCCACTGCAGGAAATGGGCTGAGCGAAATGTGTGTCCATACGACCCACACATGCCAGTCAGGAAGGTTCACATACCCAACAACAGTTCCAGCCAGCAGGACAGGTATAGACAAACCCAAACAGAGCCTGTGCCATGGCCCCAGAATGATGGCTATGGTTAACCTCCCCCACAGGCCTACACAGACAGACCACAGCAGGGCAGGCAGTGGGATGTTCTGAAGGGTAGGAAGTCAGACAGTAATATGTAGGGCAACCAAAGGCATGATCTGTAGTACACTGGTATGCCTCTAGTCAGCATGATAGTTAGCAATACAGAATGAAATGGGGTACCTGACATTCCAGTACAGTCATAGCAAATGTGTATAAGTGTCACGTGTGCCCCCAACATCCTACATAGTAATGTAATAACAGTCAGGTGTGCCCCCCAACCCTGTGTAGAAATGTAGAAATAGTCAGGCGTGCCCCCCATCCTACATAGTAATGTAATAACAGTCAGGTGTGACCCCACCACTCCTGTGTAGAAATGTAGAAACAGTCAGGTGTGCCCGCCCCCACTATGCAGAAATGTAGTAACAGTCAAAGCCAAATGATCGATGGATACCCTGCAGATACAACATGCTACCTGTTGGTGTACAACACATAGGTCAGCACTACAGCACAAACTACCTGGACACGATCCACAAATTCAATACAGATGGCCATACTGGGCATGCTCACACACTTAGAGAAATGAAGGCAATGTCAGTTCACAACATATTGAAAGGTCATACTGGGCATGCTCACACACTTAAACACATGAAGGCCATGACTGTAAACACCAGTGGACCAGACATATCTGTCAGTTGCAGTTGTTAGTGCAGACACTTGTCAGTATGCACCACTCATACCTTGCACACACAGTGGATAGGAATACAGACATATATGTCAGGACAAAACACTAATATAAGCCAAAGGTAGACATACATAGATGTGTGGAAGAGGGTCACTGTGACAAGGAGCCATCCAGGCTGTCCCACCCAGCACATAGCCAAAGGGCCCCAAACAGATGATGTGCAGATGTCACCCACTGCAGATACTTGCCACCAGTATCTGTCAGCATTACAGACTGTGTGGTTCACGTGCCAGCTGTGCAACATGACTGTACAAGAAAGTAGTCATCTAGTAGCTGTATAAATGCACCTGTGACAGATGACCCCGTGTTTGCCCACATGTGGTGTGTCAACCCCTAGATGAATGGGTTATGGCCCATGCACACACTGCCATCCCCATAGCCCTACTATGACAAACCTGCTGAGGTCATCCAATGTGAAATACACCTTTGGGAGAGCTGTAGCCCAGTAATCTCCGTAGTGAATTATGTAACTACATACTGTTGTAGTGTGATAAAGTAGTTAGTTAGGTGTTCTAACCTCAGACCTGGTGTTTGTATGTGTGTGTGCATCCTTCTGTCTCTAACTGAGAAGAGAATAATGCTTTTTAGTAGTACTCACACTCCTTACAAGTCATATACTCAACTTTGGCAATGCTGCTGATGTCACCCACCTAGAAATACACCTCTGGGAAGGTTGTAGCCCAGTAATCTCCACAGTGCATCCTTTAACTTCATACTGCTGTAGTGTGATAAAGTAGTTAGGTAGTAGGTGTTCTAACCCCAAACATGACAACTGTGTGTCTGTGTGTGTGTCTGTCTGTCTCTGACTAAGTAAAGGACAATGCATTTTTGGGTACTTACAATCATATACTCAACTTTGGCAAGGCTGCTGATGTCACCCACCTAGAAAAACACCTCTGGGAACATTGTAGCTCAGTAATGTCTGTAGCACGTCCAGTAACTGCGTACTGCTGGAGTGTGATTTAGAACTGTGGTAGGGTTCCATCCCCAACCATGGCAGTTCTGGATGTTTTGTGTGTGTTTCAATGTCTGTTTACAGAGCAATGTGTTATAAGCTAGTCACCCACAGTACATTTGAAGCGCCCTACTTTGGCAATCCTGCCGATGTCATTCCTTGTGAAATGCACCTTTGGGGAAGGAGTTCTCTAGTAATCCCTGTGGTGCGTCCTATAACAGCTCTCTGCTGTAGTGTGATATATACCTTGGTCGTGGGTTCTATACCCATACATGTTGGTTGTGGATGTTTTGTGTGTGTCTCACTGTCTGTGTAGGGAGCAATGCATTTTAGGCTATTCACTAGCAGTACATTTGAAATGCCCTACTTTGGTAATCCTGCTGATGTCACTCCTTGTTAAATACACCTTTGGGGAAGGAGCTCTCTAGTAATCCCCATGGTGCATCCTATAACAACTCCATGCTGTAGTGTGATATATACCTTGGTCATGGGCTCTATACCCACACATCTCGGTTGTGGATGTTTTGTGTGTGTCTCACTGTCTGTGTAGGGAGCAATGCATTTTAGGCTACTCACTCATAGTACATTTGAAATGCACTACTTTGGTAATCCTGCTGAGGTCATTCATTGTGAAATACACCTTTGGGAAAGGAGTACTCCAGTAATGTCTGTGGTGCGTACTATAACTGCGTAGTGCTGTAGTGTAATAAACTAGTTAGGTAGGGGTTCTACTCCCACACATGACAGGTGTGTGTGTGCTTGTAACTTGTATCTTGTGTAGAGGTGGTTGTGATGGGGCAGGTTTTGCATATTTCTTATATGGTGCCCTATGATATATCACAATGTCAACCATACTGGGATAACAGATGGAAAATAGCTGAGAGGCTGGGGTGCAAAGCCATACTCATACATGTGACATCAAGGCCAGACAATCACAGTTAGCAACCCCAGTATTACCCAGAGCACACTCTCAACCCATGTCTCATACACACACATGCCTAGGCAACAGTCAATATGTGGGTAGTACACTTGCACATTGGCCACCAATAGTAACTATGGAGTGATAGCAGAGGGCATGTCACCCTGCCCATTTGTCCAATATGCACGCATATGCAGACAGTGCACCTCCCCCAATGGACACCTGCACCACCTGTGGTGCCTTCACATGGGACACACAATGGACATACCATGCCTGACAACATGCCCTGTATGGGCAGATGCCACTAACACCAGGGAATGCTGTTAGCATGCTATCAATGTAGGTGCAGGGTAAACCTGCTGCCCATTACCAGTACCTGCCACAGGTGGGCAAGACTGGCACATCTGATCATAATCTGTGTTCACAACATGGACCAGACACCCCAGGTGCAGTTCCACATGTCACTGTACATGTATGTGGAGGTGTGCACATCCTAGACACCATCCATGTCATGGAGTAAGGAACACATACATGGCAGGGGATGCACAGCATTGGCCAGAAACAATAGCCACACGGGTGACTGGATGGGAAATACAATACCCACCTGTGTGGGCAAATGCAGAAATGACAGCCCTGAGCCACAATGCAGACCATTGTCATATGGCCTGATGCCAAGGTATACCCATCACCTACCCTTGTGTAGCCTGCTGGCACAGTTGACCACCACACACCCATGCAGACATGCATGTCAGTACTGGCACCCAGTGTGTTCATGTGTGTGTTGTATGGTGCGTATGTCCACATCCACACTCACTACAACCCCCCTCAGCATACTGAAGCATGCTGTCTGATGTCTGACACCTCCTCAAAATCTTTGCCCATATGACCTCCGTATGACCTGTGTGGTGCATGTGATACCTGCACATTGATGTGTTGTGGCAATCTCACTAGTGAAGAGTTGTACTCCTGGCCCTGCCAAGTGTGTCAATGTGTGTGCATCCCCGTGAGAGTGTGGCTGTGTTGACGCTGGCACCTGTTCATGCAGACAGGCACATGTACGTCACCTACAGTATATCCACCGTATCCCTGTTGTAGATGTCACTCATCATTACATATATGTTCTGAGTGCTCCACAGCAGGTAGCCCATGTGGCGCATCCAATAACTGCATTGAACTGCAATAGTACTACATAGTTGTCAGGGGGTTGATACCCTGTGCTGGTAGGCATGTGACACAAACATGCTTCAGTTTTACTTTCCCACCCATCCCTGACATGTATTTGCCTCTGTCTGCCTCCCCCACTCCCTCTCTGGTGGATGTGGAGACCCACACCTGCTTTGTTTAGGCAGCAGGATGTGTATTTTAAGTGATGCTCATGATCAGCTGATGGCCTCTGCATGAATTGCAGCCCTCCCTTAGCTGATTGCATGTGGAACAGCTGTGGTAACATTTCCATAGCCAATTGCATGGAAACACACTCCAATATCTAGGAACATCATGGTGGTGTTGGCCCTTTTCATTCACTGTGAGCAGGAACTAGATCTGTCATTTGGCAAACAGCATCGCAGATGGATTGGGGATGTACCTCTAACAACATACACTGTGGAAAGAGGGCAACAAATAGGAGGGGGATGTGCCTGACCTAACTACAGACTGTAAGTGCTGCTATACTGCATTTGGAGTAATGTTGGTTTAACAGTGTTTGTCTGGATATGGCTGTCATACATGTCACAATACCTACCATGTCAATTCCATGTATATGAGGAATCCCCATCTGCAGGGTCATCTGCAGACTGGGCAGTGTTGTGCCTTTGGTTTCATGTGTTAGCCATGGAGCATCTATCTGTGGAATGCAGAAGGTAGTGTGAGGATTACCTGCTGCCCCACTGTATGGTACTGTTTTGGCATACATATTTGTAGGGCCATACACACACATGTCCCATACCACAGACAGCCATCAGACCAAAGTGTGTAGCAGCCCAGTATATGTAGGGTCATTCTGTGAGTGGCACATATGAGGATGGTGTAGAACAGATAGTCCATATACTGTAACATTATGCTAGCTTACCATATGTGGCTGTGGCTGTGGCTGTGTTCACATTTGTTGTGATAATGCACTTTCACACAGTGTATCTTACCCTGTGCTGTAACATGCCTGTTGAGCCTGCTATATATGCAGGTACATGTGCATTCCCCCATAGGAGATGTAGGCCAGTGTTGAGCCAGTCTGTCTGTAGCCTGCACAATGCATTGTTACATGCCTAGCAGCTTAGTGTATTTACCCAGTGAGATGTTATGTGCAGATACTTGCCAGATGTACAACTACCAGGCCTCCCTTAACAGTCATGTATGTCAGACAGAGCAGTGGGATGCTGTACAGATGTGTGCGAAAGCAAAACCCATGGTGGCAAATGTATACCAATCGTTATGTGTTATACCCATCTACATGGCTGAATACATCCATATTATCAGGCCTGGTACACATGTTGTGCACTAAGAGATTATGTGTATACCTCTGGAATGTACAGGTTGTGTCCAAAGTTCCACATATATTGGCCAATATCTCTGCTGCACTCCACAGGGGCATTACATGCTAGCGGCAGTACTTTACAATGATTTCCTCAGGATGTCTGTCAGTAGCCAATGGCACACATGTTATAAGCAGATGTGAACTTCCACATAAACCATGTCTGTGAAGACAATCCCAATGAGAGTAGCAATAGTCTACTAATATACTTGCTATACATACCTGACATACCCTTGCACTATGACTTTGGGACTATAGAGGCTGGGGTAGGGCTACACTCCATGTCCAGGACATATGGTGGAAATCTATGTACATATACTTATCCAGATAGCCATATATATATATATATATATATATATATATATATATATATATATATATATATATATATATATATATATATATGTATATATATATATAATTACATGTGTACTACTTCCAATTACCACTGTCATGCCAACCACCCACTATAAATTGGGTCTATATCACATAATCGAACTTCCAAAATTTCGAACACCATAAGTTCGAACTAGGAAGATCGAAATGTGATAACATCGAAATGTCAGAACAGTGAATTCTTTCCCATGGAAAAAATGTGCTGTTCTGAAAAACACACACACAAAACAAGCACACCAAAAACCTTATAAACCTACACTAAACCTTACATACACAACTATCTATGCATTAACATTAACCCAAGCCCTAACCCTAAGGTCCGTCGCTATCACACACTTACCTTACCCACACCCTAACCCTAAGGTCAGTCACTATCGCACACTTACCTTACCTGCACCCTAACCCTAAAGTCTGTAACTATCTCACACTTACCTTACCCGCACCCTAACCCCAAATTTTGTCAAAATCGCACACTTACCTTAACCCGTTCCGTAACTTCCGCACCACAGTGGAGAAAATGTCAAAGCCGCAGAAATGTCCAACCAAATTCTTTCCCTGGGAAAGAATTCGGACTTCCACACCTTCAACATTTTCAACTTTCAAACTTCCAAGTTCGAACTTCTGGTGTTTGACCTTCTGGAAGTTCGATTACGTGATAAGAACCCTATAAATCCCTACAGCATGTGGGTGTGGTCCCTTTACATTTCCTGTGTGATGGACATCCTTCCTGTGTGTTGGCATCAGTGTTACAGACAGCAGATAGCAATACTTCTTACAGGAGAACCTGCATACTCATGGCAGCCACATATTTGTAGGAGGATCAGGAACTACAGACAGACTGTGAGTAGAGTAGTGCTATGCTTTGTATAGTACTGGTGCAACAGGGTGTGTGTGTGTACATACTAGTTTACCTTGGAATGCAGTCTGTCTGCATAGCTCACTACCATGGGCCTGTCCTCTTGCTGGACAGAGGTATGCCTATCATGTGTTGTCCATCCACCACTCACGTCCTGTGCAGATATTACATTGGCAGTGTGTGTGTTGAGTGCTATCAGTACATGTCTACATGCATTTCTGTTTCTAACCTCAATTCCCTGACTAAGGGTATGTTGCAGACTATCCTATAACACCAGCAACTTGCTTAGTGTATGGCAACAGTGTTCCACATATTGCTTGTGTTCCAGCCTCTGTCCTCCATCTACATACCAAGCTTTGCACATATGTCATGCTGTTGGGAGTTGTTCTGTAGTGGGCTGTAAGTATATCACACTGACATTGCTGCCATTAGTCCACTGCTGTTGTATCCCCCACACATACAGTGGGGCTGGGGCCATATATGTGTGGGCGTCACCTACACAATACATGTTTGCCCTTATGCAATCCAGCGGCCAGTGTATGTAACAGTGGTATATGGCCCTGTATTATTGAGTCTAAGTGGCGAGCACCATAAATGACCTAGGCTGTTACAAAATGTGGGGTATCAGGGGTGAGCTGTCTCAAGGTATCTATATGTACAGTACCGTATACTTTACCTACATTTACATTACTTACATGAACTGGGGTACTGCAATCCTACTACCTCCTGCCATACAGACTGTTCTGTTTGTCGGTGTGCTTGTGATGGTGTCAGTTATGCCTTGTTATGTAACAGTGACAACCCATGTGATCACATAACATCTTTACCACCTACTAAGTTTGTACAGAGTGTAGAGAGAGGCTGCTGAACTACACAACTGCAGTACATACTGTTGATTTTTTGGTATCCTGTGGCCCAGTCTGTGTTCACTATTGTGCAATTTGAAGGGCTTGGCCTGGACAGCAACAGTTGTGAACCTTTCCAGACTACTGTAATAGTGTAACTGTTTCACAGTTGCAGTACTCTGTTTATATGGTTATCAGTGTCTGAACAGCTGTATGACATGGCATATAGAACTGTAATAGTGCACAATGAAAGGTTTCCCATTTCTGCAAACCTGTGTGTGGTGTCTTTCCTATGACCTCTCTATGGGTATATGTTGCAGGCAATGACTGACATTTGTATGGGTGGCCCATACAGTGTCCAGTTGTTCAGGTGTTAACTGTAGGCATAGTGGCTGTTCCATATTGTGTGCACCTTCTACATATGTATCTTACTGTACATATATCTGCGTGTGTATGTGTAGTCACATGTATATAAATATATATATATATATATATATATATATATATATATATATACACACACACATATGTGTGTGTATATCTGCATATCTGTGTCTGTGTATCTGTATCCAGGGGATGTTGATGGCTTCTACATATTACATTTCCTATGGGTGGCAGACTGTACTTGGTAGTGTATTGCAGGGCGCACGTGTTTGGCTGTGGGGAGAGATTCCTATTTGTATGAGACATATAGTGTGTGGGGCCTCTCAACCCCATTAACGGTGAATGTGGACATATGTGTATTTGTTAATCTGCCATTGCTATCTACAGATGTATGGCCATATATACCTATATAAATATATATATATATATATATATCTGCTAACATATATATAATGGTTTACTATCATAAATTCGAAAGTAAAAATAAATAATGTCTTTTTTTTTATTATGTGCATGAAAATTTTCGAATAAATATAAAACTAAACAAAAAACAAGTAAGTGTTAAAAAAAATCGCCGCTTATGACCGACATGGCGCACACACACACCCATAACCCTTCCTATAACCTACCCACTCAACAATAGTCATGCAGGGGCTTGCAGGGGCTGTGCCCTCTGCCCCCCACCCCCCCCCCCCAAATATTCCAACTCCGATCGCACTACAGTGAGGATGCGGGACACGCTTCGCACCGTTGTTACCGCCATCCCCCCCCTCATCCGACCGAAAGTTAAAAATGCATGCATTGCGATTCATCAAATCAATACAGCATGCAAACCCTCTCCCGTATGAAGTGGAAGCATTCAACATCTGATTCGAGATACTTCATAGTCAAGCAATACTTCATGACATAATGATAGCAAACCATATATAACTATGTCCGTATATACCTACATAGATATATATCTGCTTACACATATGTAACATGGTGTGTATATGTAGACATATAGGTGTAGACACATATATGTGTCAATTTATGCATATGCATGTATATATGTGCATATCTGTTGATATATATGTATATAGTGTTATATATATATATATATATATATATATATACATATATAGCTATGTTGCATCTGTTTAGATATTAATATAGTTACACACACAGACATCTAGGTGTTTGTATACGTTCTCTGTACTGTTGCATGACAGGACTGGATGATATGTTTCTGGAAACATGACCATTCTTTGTATCTGTCATGGCTTAGTGGTAAATCACCCTGTCAAGGGCGTGCAGGCTCCCTGGTTTGAGCCTTGCAAGAGCTGTTTATTTTGTTGCTGGGCAGAACACGGCCCGTTGGATACAGAGTGATTAAGGCACTTTAAAGCAGTTGTAAGCAGGTTTGAGCAGGTTTGCGTGGAGCTAACACACTTAACACAGGTTAAGCAATTGAGAAGCTGAGTGTAAGACACTGTCACCGGAGGTTAGCAGTGCTTAGCTTCACGCAAACTCACGCAAACCCACTTACAGCTGCTTTAAAGTGCCTTAATCACTCTGTATCCAATGGGCCATGTTCTGCCCAGCAACAAAATAAACAGATCCTGCAAGCCTCGAACCCATGACCCTGCAGACTATAGACGAAGTGAATTACCACTAAGCCATGACAGATACACATAAATCTGATGGTTTCAGAAACATATCATCCAGCACAATCATTCAACAGTACAGGAAATGTACTTTAACATCTAGATGTATGTGCATGTGTTTGTGTGTATACATATATGGTTTATTATCATTTATTTGAAGTGAAGCCGGTCGACATCACTTCATTCGAAAATTGGAATGTCGACCGTAGGCTATGTCGAACACTGATATTGCCGAAATACACATCTGCCCCTATCTCGACCCATGTTGAAACCCGTCCCTAGGTAGCAGTCGAAATGTATTTCGGCAATTCCGGTGTTCGACATTATCAATTTCGCACACTTTCGGTCAACCATGTGAACAGTCGACCGAGTACATTTCGGGTATATGATAGTAAACCTATATATATATATATATATATATATATATATATATATATATATATATATATATATATATATATATATATATGTATTTATATATATAACTAAATATATATATATATATATATATATATATATATATATATATATATATATATATATATACATATATAAAACTAAACAGATATATATATATATATATATATATATATATATATATACCTCTCTCTCTCCATGCATACATCTATACATATATGTCTACATATATATGTCAGAATATGTATATATATATATATATATATATATATATATATATATATATATACATAATTAAATATATAACCCCCTATATATATATATATATATATATATATATATATATATATGAACATATTTATCTATCTATATACAATTTATGTTTTGTGATAATTTGTGTTAGATATATATATATATATATATATATATATATATATATATATATATATATATATATATATATATATATATATATATATATATAGCTGTCTGACTACATGTGCCGCTATATATCTGTCCATATGGCCATGCATGTTTGGCTCATATTTTGGGCCTGTATCTCATTCCCTTGGCAATTGACATGAATGATCTCAGCAGTGAAGTCAGTAAATAGTGCCAACACGTTTGTGTTTCAGACTTCATGTCCTTCTACATATGTGTTCTAATACATATAACTGTGTAACTAGCAACGTTTTAAGTGTATTACAGCAGTATTTGACATATATCCCTATGTGTACCCACATGTTTGCACACTCTGTCCAGACTTTTGCATTAACAGCTTGTGTGGTATGATATTACTATTTTCTTGTACTGTTGACTGATTGTGCTGGATGATATGTTTGTGAAAACATCACTGTTATGCATATCTGCCATGATTTAGTGGTAAATCACTTTGTATATGGTGTGCAAGGTCCTGGTGTTCGAGCCTTGCAGAGTTTTTTTTGTTTTTGTTGCTGGGCAGAACACCTGTGGTTGGATGCTGAGTGATTAAGGCACTTTAAAGAAAGCGTGTTTGTGCAGCAGTAAGCAATGCTAACTTCCAGTTACTGTGTCTTACACTCAGTTAGCTGCTATATTGCTTAACCTATGTAGACATTGCTTACCCCCACACAAACATGCTTAAACCCGCTTACTGCCACTTACCCCCGCACTAATTTCTTAAAAAGAAAAGAAAAAAGGGTTGATAGGAAATTGGTGAAAAAGGGGCACAAAGAGGGTAAGACAGTAGGGAAAATAGCTAGGCATGTGCAGGAAGGGTGTAGGAAAGGTCCATAGCTGCCCATTTCTTCTACAGCAACAGCTGTGCATATACATTGAATTTGGAGGTAGATTTGGACCCACAAACCCCTGGGAGAGGGGTGAGGACAACATAAATTCATGGTGA
Source organism: Protopterus annectens (assembly GCF_019279795.1). Classification (NCBI taxonomy): domain Eukaryota; kingdom Metazoa; phylum Chordata; order Ceratodontiformes; family Protopteridae; genus Protopterus; species Protopterus annectens. The sequence goes on along the minus strand of NC_056746.1, from coordinate 643,185,257 downwards.
TGCCAATTAGACCACATTATATGTGTCCAGTGGACACATGTGCAAAATGGACAGCTATGTATGGGGTGAGATTTTTTTTTGTGGTAACAGATTGCCCTTTTTTTTTTCAGGTGAGGGTGGGATGTTGGGGAGGGGTAGTAAGTATATTTGGGAGGTAGGTTGGCTAGGTTAACGGACAAGACACACAAGATGCATACACGGGCAGTATATGACACATTTGGGGAGTAAGCACTTTGATGGGGAGGGATGTTGGGATATCGGAAGCCCACAAGCCCCCTAGTGGTAACAGTGGGACTGAGGTCCCCACCCATGGGCAGTCACCACTGCACCTTCACAGCCCCAAAGGTGGTTGTGCTGGGGGCTGAGCCATAGAGCCAGCCTGACTCTGTAATTGCGGCACGTGGCCCTCAAGCTGTCGTAGAAGATCACCAAACTGCTCGTTGATCACTCTACGCACCACGACCCCGACATGGCAATGGGTGACAGGTGCCTGTCTATGCCCATTTCCAGGTGGGTGAGCCTCATCCCCTGAGGCTGTTCCACCCGAAGGTGGTGCAGGACCAACAGACAGGGAGGTGCATGATCGGGCTCCAGACATGCTGTTGCCTGGTGCCTCGGCCAGCTGAGGTGGGGCAGGTGGGTCCGCTGGGACTGGCCTTCCCAATCATGCTCTAGTGTGTAGATTTCAACATCATATATGGGTTTGTAATAGTCAATACATTCCAGGGTTAGGTAATACAGCATGCATAGATATTCCCATTAACTCAGACACCAGATATGGAACAGTAGCAAAGCAAACAGAACACATGCATATATGGGACCACAGTGGTAATAAGAACAGCATGCAGGTATGTTGATGGCACCATGCCAACAATGTTGGAATAATTCAATATGGCACATGCATGGGAACCATTAGAATATTTATCAAATGATTGGCCATTATCACAGTCAGTACATACCAGTTGGGGTGGGTATGTTGATTATTGTTGGAGATAAGGTGGGGGGTGGGAGAGATGTCAATTAACAAGTAGTATATTCCTGTACTCAGCATTACTTTCCTAGTCAGTGCTGTTATCTGTACCTTACAAGTCTTACTACACTACCCTATAGACCTATACTGGACACTGATAGGGCTGTTAACATCATTACACATGCACCGGTTTTACCTGCAGTACACACCTCTTACCTGGTATACCTGTGGAGGGAATGTTTGTTAACACTGACTAACTGTTTGTACACATATGTCCGGATTCCAGATTGATGTTTTGCACTATGCTATCCAACTCTTTCTCCACAGACTCTGGTCATGTGTTGACCACATGCTGGTGTGCCTGGACATATCTGGAATATTGCCCTCTTCCACCTTTAGTGACCTGACACACACACACATACATGCTTTCCTACACAGTTATATTATGTAGCACAATGTGGGTGACAGTGACCAGTGATACTTTCTTATTCGGAGAAACTGCAACACTCACAATCCCCTACAATACCAGGGTGGGCAGTACCAGTACAGGTTATATTGGTTTGTATTTATCAGCACATTGTTCATATCTAACGTACCTGTGGGAGCAATGTTTTTTAGCACTACCTGACTGTTGCCACACAAAGTTCCGGATTACACATTAGTATTCTGCACATACTACTCACTCTGTTACTGTACACACTCTGACCACAGCTTAACATGTTGGGGTGTAAATGGGGCATACATGTCTTCTTAGTCACATAAGGTATTGGGGAGTTGCTAGTGTGCCAGATGTTTGTCATAGATGTGCATCAATCAGTTGTATTTCCTGTTTGCTGTCTATACGTCTGGAATCACCCCACTGATTTCACAGGAGGACAGGTTGATAGGCAATAGATATGGGCCACTTTAATAGACATTCTGGAAATATCTGTATAGTTGTGGGGTATGATTTTGTATACAGACTACTACCACTTGCAGGATTCAAACCGTGGCTGTGTGTGCTAAAAAAACAACACTTCACATCTTAGTTACATGTGCTATTCAGTTTTTGTTGTCTGCATTTTTCCTGTTTACTATGTGTCTCTCAGTTGTACTAAATGGCCTCCGGGGATTACACCTGTCATATACAAGCATTCCTACACATTCAATTTATGGTGCATGGTGTGGGTAACAGTGCTTAATAAAACAGTACTATTACATGATTGCAAATCTACATTACCATATGATACCAGAATATAGATATATAGTCCAGCAGTTGGACCTGTTTTGTCAAGGTATTACACTTTTATTGCCATTCTAACAATATGAGACTCTTCCTGCCATATTATCTACTGTATGCAGTGCTTGCCTTGAACAATACAGGATTTATACTAGCACTTACTTTACTACTATGTTTATTTTTATTTCCTATGACAGTAAAATCATGAGTATTACTGACCTGTCTTGCATCGCAACCGTGCCAGGCGGCTGATGTAGGCCTCTTTGTTCGTGGCCCGCTCCATTGCAGCTGTGGGGTACATAAGAGGAATATTTAGCCATACTTATCCATGATATACCTGAGCTGGCAATTATTAAACAGGTTTTGGACTGATACACATGGCTGGGACATCCCCTTCTGCTCTAGCCTCTTGGAGCCACTCCTCCAAGAGGTCCCCCTTCCACCACTTCAGGTTGGCATAGTAGTGCTTCACTTGCTCACCAGTTTGGGTTATGCCAGTGGCACTGGTGAGGTCACGGGCGAGATGGTCCCAGGCCTCCGCCTTATATTGGGAGCCCTGGTACTGGTCCTACAGCAGTCTCTGTGCATGGTATTTAACTAGGAGTCCAGCCATGACCTTGGACTCCTGGATGCACCAGCGTTATGCCCGGAAGCGCACTCCTTCTCCCTTCACTGCCATAGTGTCTGCAAGGGGAAGCTACAACCAGTTATGAGCTGTATTCCTACCTCTTGGTTTTAAGTAGGGCTGATTTCCCACACTTATTCTTGAGTGGCTGGTTTTGAAAAGGCTAAGCTATGGACACACCTGCTTACCTAAGGTTGGCACTGCTTAAGAAGGTATACCACTGGGAAAATTGATTTGGCTCCCCTACACACTACTTACACTTACTAAGTTGAGCTGTGCTGCGGTTAGCATTGCTTAATAGTTAATTAGCACCATATTTGTCTTTTGGCAGTGATTTATTATTCATTACAGGTTATATATGTGTCTGGTATCCGTGATTCATATGTATATACACTGTATGGGGACCTGGGGACTTCTACACTTTATTACAATAACACCTTAAATCTATGCTTACTGCAGTACTCCAGTTGACATATTTATGTTCTGTGGCAGGTTATACAACATCACACTGTACACAGATTCAGTTCACATGTTTGATTTGATTTTCCTATGGTGAGGATTAGTTTGCTGATACTTCATTTATATGTATTGATATGATGGCTTAGTTGTTAACCACTGTGACTGTAGTGTACAGGGTCCTGAGTTCGAGCCTTGCAGAAGCTGTTTATTTTGTTGCTGGGCAGAACACAGACCTTTGGGTACAGAGTGATTAAGGCACTTTAAAGCAGTTGTAAGTGGGCGTGCATGGGTTTGCGCAGAGCTAAGCACTGCTTACTTCCTATTACAGTTTCTTACACTCACTTAGCTTCTACTTTGCTCAATCTGTGTAGGCAATGCTTACCCCCATGCAAACGCATTTAAACATGCTTACTAGTGCTTATATATGCTTACTACTGCTTATTTGTGCTCCTGCTTACTAGTGCCTTATTCATTATGACACTGACACTTTGCATGTGCAATTAATGCAGTACTCCAGTTCACATTTAAATGTTATTTAGTAGGTTATACAGCAAAAAAAAATGTAAAGAAATGTTCATATACAGATTTCACATGGAAAATGTTATGTGCTGCAGTGGGACTCGAACTGGGAATGCCTGCTCGTTAGGCAGATGCTCTGATCACTACACTATTGTTGTGCTGCTTCATTTGCATATATCTTCCTTGTTATCCTGTTCAGCCTTTTAATCTGCTTTAACTGTAGCTAAGTGATGGGCACACCCACGCACCTACGGTTAGCTGTACTCAGAGTTTAAAAAAAAAATAAAGGGGTTTCTTCTTTTTATTTTTATGTCCTGTTGCTATTGTACACAAGGGGTACTGTTGGTGGGGATATGCGGACACCTATGAGCGGTCTCGCTCATTTATTTACACTTTCTGCAGTCCTTCATTGCAGGGGCGTGTATATTGTGAGAGCTCTTCTCTCAGACACGCCACTTCCACTTGTCCACGCTCTGTGTAGGATTTGGAGCTTAGGCAGTGCACCTTCATTAATATGCATAGCACGCTGCCATCCTCCTCCTAAACTGCCGCTTTCATGCAGGACTAGTCTAGTCCTGCACGGAAGATTAGTAATTCCGGGGAAGTATCTTTACCCCAGTAATTTCCACCCCAACATATGAGAAAGGGGATGGAATCTCCATTGAGGCCTTATATCTTGTTGAGTAGTTGCATGGGATTGGCTGATTATACTGCAAATCAGCTGTGTATGCTGCATGTAGCATTCCTAAACCACATATTGGTTCAGAGGCAATCACCTGCTAATAAGTACCATCTTAAAAAGGCAAACTCCTAGCTAGGGGAACCATTGTGTTTGAGAGTTAGTTTGTATGGTTAACTCATTGACAGACTACTTACACAGCTGTATCTTTCAACAAAAGAGTATTCTACTCCATCAGATATATAACCATTTTATTTCCAACATGATGCATATGTTTGAATATACTTAGGGGGAATGGGGATTACATTGGTAAGCCTTTCTTAGAACTATACTGATGACATGCCATTGATCTCCATCTGTGTTACACCTACAGAGGATGTAGAGTACAGCAAGGGTATAATGCGCATCTATATTACAAGATCGAATGCTTAGGTGATCAAACACCTAAACATCGAACTTGTAATATCAAACACAAAAACATTGGTCGGCCATAGGAAAAAAAAAACTTTACACCCAAACTAAAACCCCCCAACATAGGGGGCTGTGCCCCCACACTCCCCAACAAAATATACCAAGTCCGAGATCGCTGTACAGTAGACAAAATGGCAAAATCTGGCAAACAGCCAAGGGAAATTTTTCCCTACGTTAAATCAGCCATTTGCTGTTTTTTGCTGTTGATATTACAAGTTCAATGTTTAGGTGTTCGATCACCTAAGCATTCAATCTTGTAATATAGACCGTATAATGCTGTGTGTTAACTAGATACACAGGTCTCCTGGATAATTCTTTTGTTAGCAGTTGTAATAGTACACTGCTATTTGTTTGGCACATTTGTTGATGCATATGTTATGAGGGAGGTTCCTGCTATGAGGCACACTACAATGGACTCCTGTGCTGGGTGTGTGATCATACATATCTGTCACAGCACAAACAGGAGTAGGTCACTATTGCTACTATCCTAGTTGGATCCACACCCTTTGTATGTTTGGCACACTGTTGAATATGAGATGTGTAATCAAGCGGGGAATATTGATAGCCCTCCTTTATTGCTGTATCTCTACATACTGTACTCCCACATATGTTATCCTGACGTGTGCTCTCATTTATTTGTATTTCAGGAGATAACATGCATTCAAGATGACTGGCACCTTTCACTGAGGCAGAAAATTACCTCATCGTTGAGGCCTTGAGACAACACTACTAAGTACTACTGTCTAGAGGGAGGGCAAATAGGCAAGAGCATGCAGCCTTGTGGGATGAACTGGTGCATAACATTAATGCTGTGGGTCACTGTGGGTTATCAGAATCGCACATATGAGCAGGTGCGACACTGTGCCACTGATATGATTCACTCGGCACACAGATGTGCAGCAGACATGGCCAGGAATCGTCGGGTCACTGGTGGTGGGCCTGCAGTGGAACAACCTCTGCAGCCATAGAAGAATTCCTGGCAACCTTGCAACACAGGACAGCTCGCATACATCCATCACCTAATTTTCCGTGGATGTGGGTGCCACCATTTCCACTCAAGTGCAGTGTCCAGGTGTAGATCAGAGTGCACGTGGCATGTGTTATGTCTTTAAAAAGCATGTCAAAGACGTAACATGCATGTGTAAATGTCAAGCACGTGCCCTTCCTAGTGCCATTTTGAGAGTGCAGCCAGAGAGTAAGCATGCATGATTCCAACAATTAGTTTACATATAAGTTACTTAAGTTAAAGTCAGTAAACTTCTATCATGATGTGTTGTGTAAAATAAAGCTGCTTGAACAGAATCCATGAAGACTCTTTTATTGTGTCCAAAGTAGGAGAGCGACATGGTGTCAGAACCGGGATCACAGAGAATATTATTTGGAGCCATGAGGTGCAGAGAAGACAGTCAAGGTAAACTAAGAGAAACAAGCATGAAAAAGAGCCAGAAATGAATCAAAGGTAATGAGAATATGCACAAACTACTTGTTTTATAAAAAAGGTAAAACGGAGCATTACAAGGGCACAAACTGCATTATTAAAGAAGTGGGAGGCACAAAAGTTTTCTAAACTAAGGGAAATGTTTAAGATGACGACATTTGACAAAACGATTATCAGAAACATAAAACAAGCATGTTTAAAGCAAAATGAGCATGTTTAAGGGCAAAATGGCCATGCTTAGAGTAAAACAAGCACATGAAAAGTACAATGGCCATGAAAAGAGATTAAATAAGCACAATGAATATAATAAGTGCAAGAAGGGCACATTAAGCATAAATAAAGCAAGGTGAATGTATGTTTTTTAACAAAGTGCTGTGTTTTGGGCATAGCTACAGCTTCGTATTGTATCAAGGACACAACTAAAGTTATTTGAAGTATCTCAAAGTGTGTAAAAGTACTTACAATGTGTGCTTATTACTGTGTATGTATTCCCAACAATTTATTTGTGTACAAAGTGCAAGTATTCTGTGAAGTACAGTCAAGGAATAGCCATTTCGAAAAGTTTTTTGTGTTGGGTATGTCTATTCCCAAAGTGGTGCCATTACAGAATGTTTCTTGCACTGTAAAGGGTTGCCTAGTAAGGTACTGCCATTTTGGGGAAATTTCAGTATGCTGTGTACAGTTTATTTGCAAAGTGCAATTACTTTGAAATGTTATTAACTCTGAGCTTCTCTTGCCCAGTTTATTCACACCGTGAAGTTATTTGAAATGTTTTTTAAAATGCTGATAAATTACTTTAGCAAGACAATAATTTCAAGACTGTTAAAGTGCCCTAGAGACTTATTTTGCAAAGTTCAGTTACAGAGAGGCTTGCATCGTGCAGTTGTTTGATATGTTTCTTACACTGATAAGAGGTGATTTATTGCAATACAGTAGTTTCAAGAGTATTGCATTGCCCGAGAGAAACTTATTTCATAAAGTTCAGTTGTACAGAGGCTTGTTGTGCTATTGGGCAATGTGTATGTGTTCATTCTTATTTGCAAAACCCTTCACTGGTTATGTGTTAATACGGCAGATGAATGCCTTGGTGCATGCACCTTTATCTGAATAAGCTGCTTGTATAAAATATTGTACTCTTGCTCAAATATTCTGCAATTCTCTGATCAAATACAAGTGGTAAGGGCTTTTGAAATCCATTTTGTTAAACCTAGCTGAGTCAGAGGCCATAGAAAGAGAGTGTTCATTTGTGTATGCTCCAGTATTATATAAGGAAAAGGTGAAAATCATCATATTGTTGTACAGGCTGAGTCAAGAGAAGACCCTGAGTGTTTGAAGTGCAAGTTCAGAGAGATGTGTAACCCCCCAGACAAATATTACATTAGAGAGGCATTTGTTTCACACGCGAGATCAGAAACCAGGGGGAACTTTTGCGGCTTATATAATTGACCTGAAAAACAAAGCTAAAATGTGTCAGTTTGGTGACTTAAAAGATGAGTTAATAAAGGACAGGTGCGTGTGTGGTATCAATAGTGCTGCTGTGAGAAAGATCTTACTTTGTGACAGTGATTTAATGTTGAATAAAGCCATAGAGATTTGTCAGATCCATGAAGTGACAGAACAACACACAAGTATGCTTGCAAGCGACAAGAGCATGGTTTCAGCAGGCTCCCAAGCAAATGTGGATAGTATGCAACTCATGGCTAACAGAAGTAGGCCTAAGCACATGACAGCCACAGCCCCTACTGGTTCACCAGGGAAACCATGTAGCTTTCCAGCAAGTTCTATGGCTAGTTCAGTTAAAGGAACATCCTCAGTGTACTACAAGCATGAATCAGCAAAACCCAAGTTCAGCTTTATTGATAGATGTCACAATTGTGGTACAAATCATGAGTCTAAAAGAGAGAAATGCTTAGCATTTGGTCAACAATGTCACAAGTGTAAAAAATGGAACCAATTTAAAATTGCAAATCAAGTAAACCTCAGACAGTTGTAAAGAAAGGTCACACATAAAAGCAAGCTGATCAAGTAGAGATGCAGCAGCCCACTTTCCAAGTATATGGTGTATTAGTGCTTGGTGAAAGAATTGATGCAGTGAATTTATTGGCAAAGAGCAAAGTGTTTTGTACTGTCTGGATCAATGGTAAATCCACAGAGCTTAAGCAGACACTGGTTCAAAGTGTAATGTTATATCAGAACACACATTTGCTAAAGTGAGAACTAATGAACAACTCAATGTGGCCAGCAGTCTGAAACTTGTTGCTTATGGAGGTGAAGAAATTCAAACCGAAGGCTCAAAGATGCTTTCATGTTATTTGGCCAAGAACTGTTACAACTTGTTATTCTATGCAGTCCAAAGGCCAGTGCAGTCTTTATTGGGTCTCAAAGATAGTTTGAGAATGAATCTGCTTTCTTTTACCAAAGAAGTTCATCACATAAGTGCATCTCCTATTTCCAATTTTTCTGAAGCCATGTTTTCGATGACATGTTGGGCAAACTTCCATTTGTGTATTCTATGAAGTTAGATCAGAGGTCACTCCAGTGGTCAGAACATCAAGAAAAGTTCTGATAGCTGTGCAGAATAATGTCAAGGCTCAGCTGGATAAAATGGTGCAGCAAGGCGTAATTTGTCCAGTTACAGAACCAACTGAATGGGTGTCGTCTATGGTAGCAGCTCACAAAAAAGGCTCAGACAAAATCAGAATATGCATTGACCCAAGGGATTTGAACAAAGCATTGAAGAGACTGCATCATCCAATGCGTACAAAGAGGTCACAGCCCTAATACCAAATGCCACTGTTTTTTTCTGTCTTGGATGCAAAAAGTTCATTTTGGTAAGTGATGCTTGATCGTAAATTCTCATTACTAACCAATTTTGGTACCCTGTTTGGCAGATACAGATTCCTAAGGATGCCATTTGGAATAAATTCTGCAACTGAAGTCTTTCAGCGTGCAATGGAGCAAATTTTTTTTGGATTATCCTTGTGCCATAATAGTAGATGATTTATTGATTGGAGGCAATGGTGAAGCAGAGCATGACAGAAACCTAAAGAAAGTGCAAGACAGAGCATGTGAAGTAAACTTAAAACTCAATCCTCTAAATGCAAATTCAGGTTATCAGAAGTTACATATGTAGATCGTTTGTTTATCAGTACAGGTTTGAGACCAGATCTGAGCAAGCAGTCAGCTATCCTTGAGATGTCAGCACCAGACAATATTCAAGCTCTACATCATTTCTTAGACATGGTCAATAATTTAGGCAAGTTTATACCAGACTTCAGTGAATTGATAGCACCTTTAAGATAGCTGATGCGCAAAAATATTGCATGGTCATGGTTAGACCACCACCAGAAAGCATTTGAAGACCTCAAGCAGAAAATTGCCACCCCAACTACATTAAGATACTATGACATGAACAAACCAGTCACTCTTTCCTGTGATGCTTCAAAACTGGTCTAGGTGCAGCATACTTCAAGAGGACAGACCAGTTGCCTATGCATCTAGAACACTTACCCAAGCTGAGATGCAATATGCTCAAATTGAGAAAGAACTTTTGGCAATAGTATTTGCATGTTCCAAGTTTCAGGTTTATATTTATGGTCAAACTATTCAGAATGAAACTGACTACCATCCACTAGTTACTATTCTAAAAAAGCCTATGCATTCTGCTCCAGCAAGATTACAAAGAATGATGCTCAGATTACAAAAGTACAACTTCAAAATGGTCTATACAAAAGGCAAACTATTAAATCTGGCTGATGCCTTATCCAGATCACAGAGAAATACTACAGAACAGCTTGACGCAGATAATTTTGACTTTGACATGATGGCAGTGTGTAATTTTTCTACCACTAGTCTTGATGAGTTAAGAGATCACACAAAGACTGATTCAGTTTTGCAAAAGCTCAATTGCTACATTAATGTTGGATGGACATCAATGCAATCTAGTCTACCACCTGAAGTGCAAACCTATTTTCCTTACAGAGATGAAGTGTTGATGGAATGGTGATGGACAGGTTGACAGACGAGATCAGACAGGAGTCCTCGTGGACTATGATGTTTGCAGATGACATTGTGATCTATATTGAGAGTAGGGAAATGGTGGATGAGACCCTGAAGAGGTGGAGATATGCTCTAGAGAGAAGAGGAATGAATGTCAGCAGGACTAAGACAGAATATATGTGTGTGAATGAGAGGGGGGATAGAGGAATGGTGAGGATGCAGGGAGTAGAAGTGGCGAAGGTGGATGAGTTTAAGTACTTGGGATCAACAGTTCAGAGTAGTGGTGAGTGTGGAAGAGAGGTGAAGAAGAGAGTACAGGCAGGATGGAGTGGGTGGAGAAGAGTGTCAGGAGTGATTTGTGACAGACGGGTACCAGTAAGAGTGAAAGGGAAGGTCTACAAGAGGGTAGTGAGATCAGCTATGTTATATGGGTTGGAGACAGTGGCATTGACAAAAAGGCAGGAGTCAGAGCTTGACATGGCAGATTTGAAGATGTTAAGATTTGCACTGGGTGTGACGAGGATGGACAGGATTAGGAATAAGTATATTAGATGGTCAGCCCAGGTTGGAAGGCTTGGAGACAAAGCCAGAGAGGCAAGATTACATTGGTTTGGACATGTGCTGAGGAGGGATGCAGAGTAGATTGGGAAAAAGATGCTAAGGATGAAGCTGCCAGGTAACAGGAAAAGAGGGAGGCCTAAGATAAGGTTTATGGATGTGATGAGAGAGGACATGCAGGCGGTTGGTGTGACAGAGCAAGATGCAGAGGACAGGAAGAAATGGAAACAGTTGATCTGCTGTGGCGACCCCTAACGGGAGCAGCCAAAAGAAGAAGAAGATGAAGTGTTGATGGAAGATGGCATTATTTTTAAAGGTCCTAAAACTGTTCTTCCTGCTTCCTTACAACAAGAATATATCCAGATTTTGCATCGTGGTCACCCAGGTTCCACATCCACTAAGAGAAGAGCGAGAGAATTTATCTTTTGGTCTAGTCTTTTTCATTACTGTGAAACATTGATAAAGTACTTTCTTCTTGTTCAGTATGCAATAGTACTAGACTGCATTTGCAAAGCGAACCACTTCAGCTAAGTAAAGTCCCTGAACTACCCTGGGTACAGTAACCACTGATATCTTTGAGTGGAACAATCAACACTACTTGGTATTGGTAGACAGTTATTTGAACTGGTTTGAAATTGACTTACTACCTAACCTAACATCCACTACTGTTATTACTAAGTTGAAACGTCATTTCTCAGTCCATGATAGTCCACACAAAGTTATCTCTGATAATGGTACTCAATTTACTAGTCAGTTGTTTCAGAAATTTGCAAGAGATTGGGACTTTGTACATGTTAGTAGCAGTCCTGAATTCCCCCAGTCAAATGTTCTAGCTGAATGTGCAGTGCAGAGTGCACAGCAATTACTTGAAAGGTCAAAGCATGACAATACAGATGTCTGTTTGAATTTACTTAATCTCAGAAACATACCCTTTGATGATATACTTGGCTCACCTGCTCAAAGACTTCTTTCCAGGCAAACCAAAATGATGCTACCTATTAGTTCCAGTTTATTGAGGCCTAAAGCTAAGAACAACAGAACCATAAAGGCTCAACTATTCAAAAAACGTTTGATCCAGAAGTCCAGTTATGACAAATCAAGCAGATTTCTTCATCTGTTAAGGGGAGGAGAAACAGTGGGAATACAAACTGCGAAAGGTTTTGACCAGATTGGTCAGGTTACAGGTATATGTGTCGAGCCAAGATCTTACCTGGTTGAATCCAAGGGTATGGAGTACAGGAGAAATCGCGGACATTTACTTCCTGTACCAGAATCATCATCATCACAACATTGTTTTAATAACACAGACTCTAGATCTCAGAGTGAACCAAATGTTTTTCCCATTCCAGTGTGTGTTCCTGTCTCTGATTCCATTACTGAAGATGTTTCAGACAATTCTAAGATCGAACATTTTACAGAGACAGCTCCAATTAAGTCCAGTTTCCAGTTTTATGTCACACGATATGGACGAGTATCCAGGTCCCATGTGAAATATGCACCAACATGGACTTAACTGTGCATATATGTATCTTATCTTATGTAAACGCATGATAGGGTATTGTCTTCGTATCCTACTATATGAGGTTGGGGGCTATACAAGTCTGTAATAGTGACAACATATATTGCAACATTGCACAGCAGAGCATAGTAGTGCAGATATTAATGTAATGCTTTTCCCTTTTTATCACAGGTAACAAGGCAGTTGGTCTTTGTCCTCTTCACAACCTGATGTCAGTGCCTTTTCAGACTCTGATGATGATGGTGGCCAAAGTGAGGCACAGCTGGGGGTTGCAGGGGCTGAATCTGTCACAGAGATTTGCATCCCTCATCTGCCCTCATTATCATTGTACACAGCCAGTATGCCTACACATACCTTGCCCCCTGTGGCCACAGATATTGGACAGTTGGAGGGCGGGGACATTGAACAGGGAAGTGTGGCTATTTTGACTGTAGTGATTGTCAACAATGGCCACAGCCAAACAGTTGGCGAAGTTCCACACAGGTGGATTGATGGGGCTGTTCATAGGAGGCCTGCTGTCCCTCCACCACCTGTTGCAGGTGTCTCATCACGTATCACTCAGAGTATGTTTAGGGCCATTATGGAAAGCACAGGCACATTCAGAAAGGAACTCCCAACAAATGCTCAGGGTTATGGATGCAGCACAGTCTGACATCCGTGACTGTTTCCACCGTGTTGCTGATATTCTGGAAAGGTTGACTGATGCAGTGGAAAGACGTTGGTCTGAGACAGATCGCACAATATCTATTTTGAAACGCACATTGTTTGTGATGGAACGTCTGGTTGGAGTTGAGCTTCAGCCCCTTGGTCAGCAACTACATCTGCTGAGAATTACATCTGCTGAGAGTCAACATGGCCATGCACAATCACGCTCCCATAGTGGCAGTACATCCAGCACTCTAGAAGGGAGTGTGCTGTCCACACCAAGACATGGCATGCCATGGACTTGTGGTCCTGGGTGTTCCCGTGGAGGACACATTCCCAGCAGACAGCAGTCACCGTCAGTTAGTAGCCCAGCATTTCACCTTGGGCATTGAGGTGAGTGCAACTCCTTGCAGAGCCAGTTCACATGTCCAGGGGTGGAGACAATGAACTGCCAGCTCTACAATGCATGGCTGAAAGCTGTTCAACATACAGACATATAGGGCTAGCACTGAGCTTGGCTGTGTTCACGCAGACACTCACACACCACTGCACATTCAGGTCACCTACAGACACACATGCTACAGTTCTATGGTCCATCTTTCCTGCTTCCCTTCTTGACTCACAAACATGCTTGCCAACCTATTGGGTCAGCCTAGACCTCCTGCATCCCGCACAACACCCTGTGCAAGTGATGATACCTGTGACACATCCCTATCATCTTTCTCATGGATGCAGGAAATAAAGCTATGTTTCTGATGCACAGGGTGACTATCTACATTAATATGAATTTGTTTCATCCATCGTTGCTTTTGACATGCTACTTGTACTGGTCAGTTATAGATATTGTATGTTGCTATTTATAATGAATACACCATAATATTTTTTTACGTTATGTTGGAAGCTGTTGTAATGGCTGTGTAGGCACACAATGAAAGGTGTCTCATGGAAATGTTTACATTTCACTTTCAGGATTTTGTAAGACACACCTAATGGTTCACATCTACAATCTACCCATCAACATCAGAGCACAGGAGTGAATGTTAGCATAGAAGAAAAATGTCATCAGAAAGGTAAAACAGTATAGGTTCATAGGTTCATATGTGTCTAATAGGCTAACAAACACAAGGGCTTATTTAAACCTAGCCATGCATCCCTAAGCTCTGACAAGGTCTGATACTCTTGATAAGTGTAAGCAGGGTTTTGGGAGCTGAAACATCTACAAGCCGGGGTGTGGAAGATGAACTATCTACAGTTTCCATGTGTCCATTAGAGACATTGGTCCTAAACCAGGTATGATTGTCCTGTTCCCCATCCAACTGTGTAACTTACACTTGATTTGCATTAGGGCAGAACTCTGCTTCACATGGCTGGGGAGTCTGTTCCATATAGGGTGTAATCTCTGTGTTACATACCTGTCTCTCCAGCATGACCTATTTATACCACAGGCAAGGTGTAGGTCTGTAGAACATGTAATTCTTGTGCTTATTTATTTATTTTTTTTTTGTGGATATACAGGAGGTCCACAGTGGGGTCTGGCACTACCTGTATGGCAGGCATACATCTCTCATTCAAAGCATGTAGGAGATAGAATACATAGATAGGGCCTTGACGTGATCTGCATAGGACATGTTACGTACACTGTTTAGTGGTTTAGTGTGGAACCTCTGTGGAGGTTACAGTTGTTGGATATGCCTGTTTATTTACATACCAAAGGTGGCATTGCACTCAATGATAGGTCTGATGAATGCCGAATACAGTGGAACAATGACTTCCTTGGATTTACATACCATAACTTTGTTTATAGGTTGCACAACATAGAATGATTTCCACAATATTACAGACATGTGATAGTCAAAGGCTGGATCACTATCTATGTGTCCATAAGTCCCTGACTACTGGGTCAACTGTTGGAGGTGTGCTGTCAATACATTAGTTATCAGGGGTGGATTACTTCCCAAAGGATAGCATTGTGCATTTCTTTGCATTTAGTGTTAGTCCATGGCTCTGACAACAACTGTATGTCTGTGCCAGCCCCTCCTGGATAACATTTGTGTCAGTGTGGGATTCAATGACAGCTCCTAATTTGCAATCATCTGCAAATTTAGTTACCCAGAGACAACTGACAGTGGCCATGACTGCAGAGAAGTAAATGCCTAAAAGGAGCAGTCTGAGGAATGATTTGTGAGGGAGTCCAGTGATGAATGGCCTGACTGTAGAGGTGCACTCCCCAATGCTAATGTCCTGGATCATGTCTGTCAACCACTTGGCTAGCCACTGGCTGACCTATTAGTTTGTACCTAACCTCTAGAATTTGTCAACAATGCCTGATATGCTTATAGTGTCAAATGCCTTGTCAGGATATGGTAGGTGGAGTGAATAATTTTTCCCTCATCCATTGCCTTGGTTACCTTCTCAAATAGGTCCACCAAGGAGGGTAGGCATGATTATCCTTACAGCAGTTCCTGAATATTCCATGTTTAGATGGGGTCCATGTTTTATATCTACTACAAAGGACACCACTTGTGTTTGGACCTTACCATGGAAGACATTACAGGAAAGGGTGTGCATGACCCTGTCATATTACAGAGGTCCACACCAATTATGGTTGCTCACTTGGTTGGTGTACTGGCTATCTGGTCCAGGGAATTACTGTTTACAAAATCCAGGAATCTCTTTGACTGTATGTTCGGTGTCGTATAGGATTCACAGTTAAAAGTGGGACATTGCAAGTCACCCATGTAGATGGTATTGTGTGGGATGGTTATTGTTTCCAATAACTTTAAATACATGTTATGGGTTTTCTGGGCCATAGAGGGGGGCCTATAGCTTGCATGGATGTAGTGCTGGATTTTGCCTATTGTGATTTTAACCAGGTGCAGCTCAACTGCATTGTCCAGTTTGAAGAGCCTTTAGGTATCTTTAGTTTTGATGTACATAGCGACACCTCCACCTTTTCTCCCTACCTATGAAGTAGCTGGTATAACTTTGTGGAGACATAATAACCTTGCACTGTTGTTGTGCTCTCCATGGCTTTAATTCATGTGTCAGTGACTGCACAGATGTCTTCTGAGAACTCAAATAGTATCTGCAAGTATAGTCTAGGAAGGTATGTCACAGGTCATGTACTCACACATGGACTATGACTGAGTAATATTACAGGACATTTACTACGGCCCTTAGAAGCCAGCCATGTTCTCCCCTTATATCTACAATCAGCAACAATTGCACCTGTCCAAGATGGACACAAGTGGAACCCCTGCGGTGAATTTAAGGTTACACATCTAATCATCCAGATTGCATTTTAAGAGGACCAATGTGGTGCTCTGTTTGACATGAAGTGGGAATCAATTCCAAAGGTGTGGTAATCTTTGGGCATCAAATCTGACCCTCCAGCATGTTGTATTACTGTGACATACCAGGTTAAAGTGTGTAGAGTGAGTAACCCGTGTACCATTTGATTTGAGGACATGCACCATTTCCAATAAAGCCTGGTAACAGAATGCTTTATTTTCAAGGCATAGATCTCCTCTGAGTAGTCTGCATGAAACAGAATAAAGTGACAATGATTTCAGACAATCCACACATGTTGAAAACCTTGAATTATCCTTGTGAGGAACCTTTGGCTTAGGAAGGTGCATACTAAAAGGGACATTGTAGTCCATTATTGGCCTGATGAGGGGAGAGTACAGAGAGGTTATAACTACTTTTACTCTTCTGGGTACAATGGCCTTACTTATGAGATGAGCAATATCGAATGTCCTTTTTACCACTGTGGAGACATGGTGATCAAAGGTAAGGTTACTGTCAACCTGTGTGACCAGGTCCTCACCAGTGAGTGCATACGTAGGGTTTTTTATTGATATGTGAGTTAGCAGGAACATAACACTTACTGAGAGGGATGTTAATACAGTTTTGTTGCACTGAGGTTAAGGTTATGGGTTTGGAATCAATTGATTGCGTGTTTAAGACCCTCCTGTAGAATGTTGTCATCATCTGGAGCTTCTATGACCACTCCCAGTTTGCAGTCATCAACAAACATTGTCAGCCACAGACTTTTAATTTTAGCTTGTAGTTTGGAGAACTACATTTCAAACAGTTGAGGTGCCAGGACAGATCCATGTGGAACAACACTGGTTACAGGTGTGCTGTTGGAGGAGGAATCCACTATGTTCACCCTATGGGTTCTTTCAGTGAGCCAGTTAGTGACCTATCTAATGATATAAGGGTTGATACCTAGCTGGGTAACTTTGACAATGATACCTCAGTGGGGAATAATGTCAAATGCCTTGGTCATAATGTCAAATGTCTAGGTAGGCTGTATATACAGATTTTCCCTGGACATTCTGCAAAACATGTGCAGTCAGAGGTGTGAAGACTGTCACCCTGTGTGTGATGTGTTACATCATGTCCCCAGTCACAGCATACCTACAACCACTTAGAGCAGAACATCTGGACAAATCTATGAACAGTAGTGGGACAAAGGTCCAAATATAAGGAGAAGGTTCAACTAGTGGCCAGAGATATGTAGAAAGTTCAGAGAATAACAGGTTGTGCAGTAGCATGGATAATGATTTGCCAGTGATGTACCAGAAAATCACAATGCTATGTAAAATGTAGCATACATATGATACAAAACTATGTACAGTCTATTACAGTCTGTACAGTCGATAGGTATCACTCATATATCACGTTCAGCACATAGCCAGGGAATCCCTTGTACAAAATATCAGGGAGGCACTGGACTGTTGAATCAGGTGCAGCAGCCAATTGGCTGCAGCACACAAAATCCTGCACTGGAGTGCAGGTAGGTCTGGCCTGAAGTCACCTTGTAAGTACTGACAGTCACACTGGGCATGCTCCTACACTTAAGTTACTTGGGCCCATATCTGATGCCTCATCTGCCTAAAGAACCGATATGTGAAAATATGTCTGTGCATACAGACAGCTATGTATACTTATCTGTCTCTGCTTATACCCCTCACACATGATCACCCAATCTATCATTATGTGGCGTATACATACACACACACACACACACACACACACACATATATATATATATATATATATATATATATATATATATATACACATACACACACACACACACACATATATATATATATATATATATATATATATATATATATTTAAAAAGCTACATAAATGTGTAGAATGATGTAGACCCTCCATATATAACTATATAACACTGTTACTTAATGCACACACAGCTACACCTAAGTTGACATCCCTGTTTATATATATATATATATATATATATATATATATATATATATATATATATACATGTGCATATGTGTGTGGAGATGCATGAATGTCCACACCTACACTCAGAATACTGGCGTTATCTACAACTACACACATGACAGTTGTAATGACATAATCCACCCAACCACAGAACCCTGTGCCTTTGGAATGTCACCCTGTAGACTGACAATGGTGAGCAGGTGGTGTAATGTGTAATGGCTTCGATGCAGGACTTGGACAGGCCATATTGTCACTGGCCAATTGTCTACCTAGCAAAATGCAACCAACCAGAAATGACAATACTGGTAACAGTACACACATAGCAGGGGTATTAACAGGTATGCCACTGCTAGGACACTAGATACAATAACAGCATAAGCAGGTTCACTCTGCAGGCCACACAGGCTGTGTAAGACAAGGCCAGTTTGCGTAGCCCACAACTACTGTGGCTGCAGCCACATGTACACCACATGTAACTGGTGGCTTGTGCAATTTGTACTACGAGCTGTAGTGTGTAATAGTAGGTAGATAGGGGTTCAAATCTCACAGCAGCCATCGTGTGTGTGTGTGTGTGTGTGTGTGTGTGTGTGTGTGTGTGTGTGTATGCAGATATTTCTCTTACAGCAGTACTCTGTGCAATGGTCAATATTTTATGGGCCTGTGACTAACATCCTCCCCATTATTGGCCTCCCTGTCAACACCTGCAGATGTCATCCACCTTAACAGCACTGGCTGACAATATCAAACCAGATAAGCTCCATGGCACATGCAGTAACTGCATACCATTATAATGTATACTAATAGATAGGTAGGGGTTCTAATCTCCCAAACGACACTGTGTGTGTGTGTGTGTGTGTGTGTGTGTGTGTGTGTGTGTGTGTGTGTGTGTGTGTGTGTGTGTGTGTGTGTATGTGCGTGTGTGTGTAAATATATCGCCTTGCAGTAGTGTGCCTATCTCTGTACAATGGTTATACATTAGCTGCCAGCCTCCCCATTGGCCTCCTTTACAAGGCCTGCTGATGTCATCCACCTTAACAGCAGTGGCTGACAATATCAAAACAGATAAACTCTGTGGTGCATACGACAACTATGAGTGCTGTAATGTGTACAAATAGATAGGTAGGTAGGGGTTCTAATCTCCCAAATGGCAAGTGTGATGTGTGTGTGTGTGTGTGTGTGTGTGTGTGTGTGTGTGTGTGTGTGTGTGTGTGTGTGTGTGTGTGTGTAAATATATCCCCTTGCAGCAGTGTGCCTATCTCTGTGCAATAGTTATACATTTTAAGGCCCTGTGCCTACCTGCCAGCCTCCCCATTGGCCTTCTTTACAAGACCTGCTGATGTCATACATCTCAACAGCAGTGGCTGAAAATGTCAAAGCAGATAAGCTCCATGGCACATGCGATAACTACTTAGTGCTGTAGTCTAATCACTAATGGCAACTCTGTGTGTGGGACTGCAAAAATATATTCCCATGCAGCAGTACACATATGACTATATGGGTGTGCAATTGTCATGCATTTTAATACCCTGTCACTAGCTGCTGACCCTAAATAGCCCACATCTACTGAGGCATATATTCTATCTGCCACCACATACATTTGTATATACAAAACACCCTGGTGACACGTATCACAGGTAGCACACCTTTGTACAGGGTATGCATGCAAGATTACACCAACTGCCCCCATTGTCCCCGACACACTGTTCTACACATATGCACATATACAGTCGTACCTTGCTGATATCATATTTCTGCTGTGCTGCCATGCTGTCCTCTGCCTCTGTATTACCGCCAAGTCTCCATAGCTTAGCCACTCAGACCCCTGGAACAGAAACATACACAGTTCTGTGAGACACCATTCCGCAACACTACTGCCAATATAACATCATGAAACAAAGGTACACAAACTGTGATGTGCACTCATGACACATGCCAGCATACAGCACCTGTCATGCCATAACACTATCCCACTAAAAAACACATGTAATGTAATATAATCACCCTATACATCAGACACATATTTGCATGTCCCTGCATTGATGGTGTGGATGGCAGGGATATGGCACAGGTATCATCACATGCACACGGTGTGCTATGTGGGTGCCTGTGGCCTAGGCTGTGCCAAACAGCTGACAGCATGTGTGTGAGCCAGGAAGGGGTGCTGCTTAGCTGGGCCATAGAGAGGTGCCGTGTGTGTCTATTGGTGACCTGCATGTGACAGTGATGTTTGAGTGTGTGCATGCACACAGTCAAGCCAAGTGCTAGCCCTACACATGTGTATGTTGGACAGCTGTGGATCATACATGGCAGAGCGGACAGTTCACCATCTCTGGCCATGAATACAGGAACTGGCTTTGCCAGGAGTGACATTGGCACCACCATGCCCAGGGTCAGAGACAGTGCTAGCTGCTGATAGTGAATGGTGTCTGTTGGGCCAGTGTCCCAGATAGGACCACCCAGGACCACCTGTCCATGGCCTGCTATGTCGTGGTATGGACAGCACACTCCATTCTGTACTGCTGGAGGTACTGCTACTATGGGAGCGTGCATGTCCATGGCCACGTGGACTATCAGGAAATGGTGATGCTGACATAGATCCACATGTCTGATGCCCTACTCCCGCCAGATGCTGCAGCACAGACAGCGTGCAGTCAAGGACTGACAATATCTCACCCCACCATCTGTCCACTACATCGGTAAAATGATCCATGGCATCACCAATGCGGTGGAGGGAGTCACTGATGTCAGACTGTACTGCATCCATGATCCTGAGTATCCGTCTGGTGTTGCATTTGGAATGTGTCTGTGCCTTCATGATGGACTGAAACATGTGTCGAGTGACCTGTGATGTGACACCTGTGACAGGTGGTGGATGGGCAGCAATCCTCCGAGTACCCCTGACAATCTGTGTTTGTGGGACCTTGCCAGCTCTCTGGCTATGGCTTGTGTCTACACTCACTGATGCCATAGTTGCCACACTCTACTGTTCGATGTCACCACACTCTGACTGTCAGATATCTGTGGCCACAGGGGACTGGGTATGTGTCGGCATACTGACTTTGTGCGGGGACACTGTAGCAGGAAGTGAGATGTCAACCCATGGGACAGATTCAACCCCCACCAACCCCATCTGTGCCTCACTATGGCCACCATCATCATCAGAGTACGATGAAACACTGCCATCAGGTTGCGTGGGACACATCCCAATCCCCACATTCACCTTTGAGGAGGAAGACAAAATAAATACATTACTACTTGCAATATTATGTATGGTAATCCACACACATACACCTACAGGTGAGGAGCCACAACTGCATTACACATACCACATCTTATTTCTGATTCCATGCACAACACACAAGCAGATTGCAACATACACAGACGAGACCGGCCCTTTATAATATGCACTGCAGCTATGTCCAGTTAATGTTGACAGCACTATACATCTGTGCGATAAGCAGTAAGTCAGTGTATGTGATAGACCTACTCCTAAAACACAGTCCATCCATCATCTCCATACTGTGTGTGAACAGGCATCTGTGAGTGATTGCCTGCTGTATAGCAGACTGGAAAGACCGTCTCAAAAAGAAGTGCAAATGTGTTACCACTCCTGCAAATACACAACTGTGATTACCCATTCAATGCATGTCAGTTAACCCCACCAAAACTGAACATACAAGTATTGTACTCTGGCTAAGCATAGAATTGTGCCTAGGGCAAAATATCAGCCGTTAACATTCGTATGGTATACATGATCCATACAACAAAAGTAGCCCACTTATCAGGTACAGAACTTTGGACTCTGGCTACACCTGAGGTACCTATGGAAATGTGAGAGAGAAGTATTGTCAGCAATAGCAAATGTGGCATTGTTACAGGGTAATATGTGCATATATCAACATGTACAGCAACTGATGTCATACTCCCTACATTGCTGATATTCTGAGTATGTATTCACAACTGTACATTAAAACCAACCCCCCCCAATGCAGATAGACCTGACACCCATATACTGGTATGCAGAGGCTGCCACAATGACTGATACAGTATTACACTGATGAACACAGGAAGCTTACCTGGATGCTCCTCTGCTGTGGATGCTGTGGCACCCACCTCCATGGTGTATGGGGTGATGGATGCCTGGGAGCTGGTGGTTGTTCCCAGGTTTGCTGGAATTCCTCTGTGGCCAAGAGTAGTTGTTCTGCTGCAGGCCCTCCACCAGTGGCAGCATGGTCCCTGGCCACAGCAGCAGCTCTTTGACATGTAGCACTGACCATATCTGCGGCCCAGTGTCAGACCTGCTCGTAGGTTCTGTCCTGTAGCCCTACATAATTGACTGCTGTGACAAGGTTCAGCCCACAGTGCTGCAAATTGGTCAAAATTGTGATGAGCCCTGGACAGCAAAATGTTGTGATGTAGTCTGAGGCCATTCAAAATGACATTATTTTCACCCTCTGAAAATGACAGGTGCCTCCTTCAATACATCTTCTCTGAAAGACAACAAGAGGGGAACAAATCACAGGACCAGTTACGCTGATATCCACTATGTACAGACCCTGCACATCAAAATTGCCCAGCACTATCCACTGCCACCTCCCAAGCCATAGCTTGCAGTCTATCAACACATGTCCCTGTCATTTGACCTTTGCCCCCACCCCTTTATGTATGGGTGTTGTATGGATCCCTTGTTCTAAGGGATTATGAGGTATGATAGGTCTGTAGTAGATAGCATAACATACAGTTGCATATGTTGCAGCCTGCAGCTGCTGCTTTTTGCCTAGGACTCATAGTGCGGAGTGTGAACACATTGGATGACAGCAAGCTGTAAATGTCACTGAGGGAGCAGTGTTAGCTCTGTCATAACAGCAGAGCCAGGGTAAGGGTACCCATAATAGTCCAGTTGAGGCATGTGCTTAAGGTACACGTGTTATGTAACAGTGCCAATCAGACAGTAGCAGGTGACGTATAGCTAGGCTATACGAATAAGTGCAGTGTATCCCTACCTACAGGCCTTTGACTTGCTAACATGTGTAGCAGTTAATTCAGTAGCAGCAACCTGTTTTGGTTAAAATTGCATGACTCAGTCATTATTTGCTGTATTCACAAAAATGTAATTGAAGTGCAACACACTGGATTTGAACCCAGGACTGTATGTGGCAAAATGCATTGCATCCATGGCATTTAATAGACTGAGCTACTGAGTCATAGCTGCAGTAGGTGTATTTGGAAGATATATGTCCATGTATACTGTATGTGACACAGGAATTGCATTAGCATGTGTTTTCTGATGGGTATGCGGTGTGACACTCAAATGTCTGTCATGATTTTCTAATCTCAGCCTTTAATGACTTGCCAGTAATTTAGCAGACAGATATGTTTTTGTGAAACCATGCCAAAACTAGGTGGCACAACTGTGGACATTTTGCAACAGTCTGTACAGTTGACAGCTATACCTGCTACCCCAGGCCTCACATATATCCATTAATATTTATTTGACTGTGTACTGGTGCAGTGGCTGTATCACAGTCCCAAGTACACTTCCAGTTTCCCCATTACATGTACTTGTAGCTTGTCAGTGGCAATCAGGATATGTTGGTGGAAACATGTGCTATAATTCAGAGCTGAGTGGCCTAGTGGACTAAAGCACTGTGCTGTAGTTGACAGGGGCCTGGGTTTGAGATATGGCGGAGGTGATTATTTTGCAAATGTGCCTAACACTGTCAGAAACACATAAGATGATTAAGGCACCTTTGAGCAGTTTTAAGCGGGTTTGCATGGGTTTGGGTGGTGCCATGCTACTTAGCTCATCTTAAACCCACGCTAAAAAGAAAAAAGGGGTGATAAAAAAGTGGTGAAATGGGGGCAAACAGGGGGAAAACATACTGAAAGGCAGGTAGTGACATGCAGGATGGGTGTAGGAAAGAACCATAGTTCTCCAGTTCTTCTACAACAACAGTCATGCAGGTTTTACAAGAATTTGGAATTTGGAGCCTCACACCCCAGAAAGAGGGTCAAGGGTAACATAAATGTGTTGATTAATTAATGTAATAGTTAGTTATGTCCAGTGGACATGTGTGCAAAAGGGAGTGCTATGTAAGGGGCGATATCTTTTTTGTGGGACAGGTGCCTTTTTTTTTAAGGAGGGATTTGAATGTTGGAGAAGGGATATTGGAATGTTGGAGAAGGGATATAGGTATATGTGGGGAGGTAAGTTGGGTAGGAGAGATTGCATCTGCTGACAGACAAGACAGCATACAGGGGCAGTGTGTGACACATGAGGGGGTAAACACCTTGGATGGGGAGGGTGTTGTGGAATCAGAGGTCCACATGCCCCCAGATGGCAGCAGTGTGACTCGGCTCCCCACCCATGGGCAATCAACACTGCTTCTTCACTGCCCCAAAGGTGGCTGTGTTGGAGGCTGAGCGCCAGGGCTGCCAGGCCCCTCCAGGTTGGTGAGTCTGCTCTCAATCCAGCACAGGCATTGCTCATACCCACAATGGACTATCCTGCTCACAATCACCGGTAGCTGATCCTGGGTGACAACCTTCCCTCCATCTCTGCTTCCAGGGAAGCCTGTCCACTGAGGTGGTTCCACCTGTAGGTGGTACAGGGCCAGTGGATGGGGCACCACCAGCTTGGGTCCCAGATGTGCTGGGACCCAGTGCTACGGCTGGCTGAGGTAGGGTAAGTGGATTGCCAGGAACCAACCTACCTAGTTGAGCTGTGGTGTTGAGGTATTTCAATGTGTATAGGTTAGTAATGAACAAACCATTTAGTTAGTTATAACAGCATGCCAGAACATTGCAAATAACACAGTAACATAGCATTGCATAGTATATGGAACACAACAATAAGTAAGATAACAGTCAGTATAGTAACAGCATGCCAGTAACAGTCACGGCATAAGGCCAGCAACGTAGGTAATTCAACACTTTTGAACAGTTTTAAGTGGGTTTGCATTGGTTTGGGCTGCGTGTCATGCCACTTAACTCCTCTTAAACCCATGCTAAAAATAAAAAAAAGAAAAAAGGGGTGATAGGAAAGTGGTGAAATGGGGGCAAGCAGGGGGAAAAACATACTGAAAGGCAGTTGGGATATGCAGGATGGGTGTAGGAAAGGACCATAGCTCTCCATTTCTTCTGCAGCAACAGCTGTGCAGGTTTTACAAGAATTTGGAGGCTCACACCCCAGAGAGAGGGCTAAGTGCAACATAAATGTGTTGATTAATTGTTATGTCCAGTGGACACATGTGAAATGGAGAGCTATGTATGGGGTGATATATTTTTGGTGGGACAGATGCTTTTTTTTTTAAGGAGAGAGTGGAATGTTGGGGAAGGATATAGGTACATGAGGGGAGATAAGTTGGGTAGGAAAGGTTGCATTTGCAGACAGACAAGACAGCATACAGGGGTGGTGTGTGACACATAAGGGGGTAAACATCTTGGATGGGGAGAGTGTTGTGAAATCAGAGTTCCATGTGCCCCCAGATGGCAGCAGTGTGACTGAGCTCCTCACCCATGGGCAGTCAACACTGCTTCTTCACTGCTCCAAAAGTGGCTGTGCAGGAGGCTGGGCACTAAGGCTGCCAGGTCCCTCCAGGTTGCTGAGTCTGCCCTAAATCCAGTGCAGACATTGCTCATACCCACAATAAACTATCCTGCTCATCATCACCAGTATCTGATCCTGGGTGACAACCCCCCCTCCATACCCACTCCCAGGGGATCCAGGCCCCATCCACTGAGGTGGTTCCACCCATAGGTGGTGCAGGGCCAGCATAGGGTCACCACCAGCTTGGGTCCCAGATTTGCTGGGACCCAGTGCCATGGTAATCTGAGATAGGGTAAGCAGATTGCCAGGAACTGGCCTACCAAGTCGAACTGTGGTGTTGAGGTTGCAAATAACCCAGTAACATAACATTACATAGTATATGGAACACAACAATAAGTAAGATAACAGTCAGTATAGTAACAGCATGCCAGTAACAGTTACGGCATAAGACCAGCAACATAGTTAATTCAACAAGATATGTTAGTATGCAACCATTGTAATACATAACAATAATAAAACACAAGGCTCAACATAATGTTTAGGGAACAACATATGTTAATAGTAAACCATAACCAATGTACAACAGTAATAAAGTATGGTGAAGATAAGGGGTGGGGCAGAGAGAGAAATACTCTACAGGTTTGCCCTTCCTTTATGTATAACAGTGTCCTATAGCTGCTGTAGCATGTACATACCTCTCAAGCTATCTGCATAGGACATTATGGGTCAAGCAGTAACACCTTCAGTAACACAACTACAAGAGGACTATTACATGTCAGATGGACCTATTTAAGTACCACGGTGTTCTGTGGATTGATGTGTGACTGTGCTACTGACATTATCATGTCAATGATATATCAGTGACAGAGGGATTAGGCAACAGTGATTACAGTCCATGACAATGTGACATATGTATTGTGTACAGTACAGAGAGTATATGACTATCATGCCATCCTTGGCAGACAAGG
Organism: Protopterus annectens; assembly: GCF_019279795.1. Classification (NCBI taxonomy): domain Eukaryota; kingdom Metazoa; phylum Chordata; order Ceratodontiformes; family Protopteridae; genus Protopterus; species Protopterus annectens. The sequence goes on along the minus strand of NC_056746.1, from coordinate 643,158,371 downwards.
GTTTAGACCATCAGCAAATATTCACAGGCACACCAAGCATTCAGCCATACCAAGAATACACATTTTATTTAATGTATTAACTTTTATTAGTGTTGCACTTGTCTTTATTTTATGATATCTTATCACATTCCTGATTAGAGCTGTGAACACTCTGTTACATATGAGCACACAAAGTCAAAGCAAGCAGTCCAGTAGTCCCACAAGCCAATGTGTAGTGAGTAACTCAAGTAGATCCACAGAAAACCCAGTAGTGAAGGCAACAAACAACTTCTTCTTAAATATCCAGCTTTTAAAAAGCTGGATTTTTAAGAATTTGTACGTTGCCTTCACTACTGGGTTTTCTGTGAACACACAAAGTGTTAACCCATATTAAGGGCTACTGCACCCATTTACCTGAAATTCCTGTGGGGAGAACATCTGTTACCAATACATAAGTGATTCAGTAATATTTACTATTACCTGTCACTGGATTCGAACCCTGGTCGGTGTGTGACAAAATGTACATCACACACAGCATTTAACAAATGGAGTTACTAAGCCACTGCTGACTACTGATTGACTAATATTCACCTAGAGCTCACCTGGAAACAAAATATGACCTGGCATTAGTAGTACAGTTTTATACAAGACTGCAGTGACACTTGAACACACACATGCATGAGATTCATGCATGACAGAGATAATAGGTACACTGTACATTAATACAGAGAATACAGGTGTACACAATGAACACTTAGTGGGTGGAAATATCTGTGACATGCAAAACCATGTCAGAGTATTGGGTTGGCTACCTGACCCATATACAGTGGCAGATAGTATATTTGAAGTCTACAGCTATTACAGTTTTATACTTGCCTGCAGCACCATACCTCAAAGCAGGAATGCATATAGCTGAAATGCAATGGTTAACACAAGACAATCCTGATATACACAATTTACCTTGGGTGTTCCTGGTATTCCTCTAGATGTTAGTGCAGAAAAAAAATGTCATTAGGCATATATCTTTTAATACGACTGTAAATCTACAGTTAAGCATAACAGTCTTCCTTAGCTAACCTTGAGTCACTTAGTGGTATTCTTTGTGTTTGTATTTCAGAGCAGATGTCATACTGGATTTCATGAACAACAGTCCTACTTACACACATGTTGCACAACGCAGCTTTATTAGGGGTGCCTTCATGCAGTATTTGGTATATTTTCAAGTCTTTACTGAACAACAGTTTATATAATGCAGGTGTAGCAATACAGCTGTAATTCCACAATTATTGCAGTAGAAACTTTATTTTATTAAATTTATTAGGTTTCATGCTTTAATCTTTATTGCACTATACTTGGCAGTAGTCAGTTATTGCAGTACAGACCTACATCCACATTCATTGCAATGCACTTACCTACTGGCAGTGAATGAATTACTCCATCTTGTGTGATTTATTATAGATCGCAAATTAATCTGTTCTCACCACACTCACAGCCCAACCTGGCCAGGCACACTGCATGGGCCTCTAGGTTGCGAGGTCTCTTCTCTGCAGCTGTTGGGAGAGAAGAACACCATTATGCATACCTGTCTATCACACATTCAGATTAGGTATTGGTAAAACAATGCTAACGGTATTTACAAACATGTGGGGCATTCCCATCCCATGCATCCTGGACCCAGGTGTCCAGAAGTCCCATTTTCCACCACTTCAGATCATCATAATGGTGATGGACCTGCTCACCTGTGCAGGGGATACATGTTCCACTAGTAAGATCATGTGCCAGGCAGTCCCAGGCCTCTGACTTGTACTCCAATCCCTGGAACTGGCCCTGTAGCAGCCGATATTCATGGTCTTTAATAAGGAGTCAGCCATGACCCTGAACCCCATAATTCCTTCAGCTGTGTCTGGAAGTGCTCACCCTCTCCAACACCTGCCATAGTTCCTGTACAGTTCAAACACCAACAGAATATGCTGTATTCACATCTAGTATGCTTAATATAGACTGTTTTCCCACCCTTATGCACCAATGGGCCATTTTAAAACTGAGGCATGTCACTTAGCACCACGCAAACCAGCTTAACTGAGCTTAGCACTCCTTAAACTGGCAATGCTTAGCAGTGAGCAAACCAGCTACATGCAGCCAAGTGATGATTAAACAGAGATTGTTTTAAAAGTGCTTATCTTGGCTTAGCATGGCTTAGCAGAACTTAGCTAAGCATAGCACATTATGATTTAAAAATAATTGGCATAATTTAAATTTAGAAAATGATTCCTTAATTTCCCTTCCCTGTATTCAAACCTGCACCTACTGCACATAAGGCTGTGACTCTAACCATTTGGCTACATGGATATGGGGAACCCTGCTATACTTTTACATATATGTCTCAGCCAAGTTTAAGCATCACTAAGCACCGCACCGCACAAATCCACTAAGCTATGCTTAAACTTGACCTTTGGATTTATAATTAAATGTATCCAGTTTCTATTTTTAGATGTCTGCCTCATGTACATTTCTGTGCGGCACACCATGCCACACAAACATTACAAACAAAATATTTAATACATATCCATACATTAATTTACTGCATGATGACAGTGCAGGGGGTGTGTTACTAATTCCCGGACACAGTAACATACTCCCTACACTGATTCAGTAACCATGTTACATGGTTCTCCCTCAGTAACATGCCTACATTAATATGAATGGAGTGCTACCAAGGGGGAACCACGTTCACAGCCACGATGCCTTCTTTGTAGGATGTACTCTATGCCTATATGGATTTTATTAAATCTGGGGGAATAACTAAATTAACCCTTTCATTCAGGCAGAGGTCAATCTCTCATTCACCCAAGTTAAAAGCCTTTCGTATCTCATTTGTATCACATGGGATCAGTGGAAGCACCAACTCTGTGCAAGGGAATAATGGCCATTTCCATTCCTCTGTGACAAAGCCAGTACTTACATTATGTTTGAAAGGAGTACCCAATGGTGTTGCTAATTCCTGTTGAAGGCTATGTAGGATGCAGCCTGGGATGTTATCAGGTCCCATAGATGCTGTGTGTTTGGCCTTAGAGCGGGCATTTAAGACTTGCTCTTTAGCGATACAAGGTAGGGGACAGGTGGTATGTATGTCATGGGATACATGTGGCAGGGACATGGGGTTGAGGTATTCACAGAACCTGTCAGTTGACAGGTGAGCTATGTCCAAATGCTCAGTATATGTGCTATAATTAACTACCAGTTTGGCACAGATTTGGCTCTGTCCTTTTAGGTGACAGATGTAACTAAATAACACCTTTTGGTTGTCCATTGTGGAGAAAGCTAATTTGAATTCATAGTTTGCTAGTGAGGACTTCACAAGAACTCTTTTTGGCGTGTTTAAGCTGAGTAGGGAGTGTTTCCAGTTTAGGAGTCACTCTTTCTTAGTCTTAGACAGCTATTTTTTCCTCTTATTGTAAAGCTTGTTAACGGCAGTTGTCCACCATGCAGGTTTGCTCTTCCTTGCAGAGCTTGTTTTGGTCCTATCAGGTATGGCTGAGTCAATGCAGTTATACAGGTGCTTGTATAAAGCATTGGTGTAGAGCATGGCATAGTTGCCAGTTCCATCTGAAGGGGGGTGCAGTACAGCTATTTATACCATCATGTAAGAGGTAATTATATGATTTAGAGAACTGTTTTACTTTATTGGATGGTTGTGTGGGGGACAGCATGTGATACTTAGTTCACATGTGACTGATTAATGGTCAGATCTCACTAGGGAAGACCTCACAGTGGGGGTGCTAGGGTGGAACCCCATAGTGGTAAGCACCAGATCCAGGATGTTGGCATCCATTGTGGGAGTGTCAATTAGCAGTTCCAGTGAAATGGAGTGAATGAAGTCAAGGAACCTTTGGGCAAGTGAGTTTCAGCATAGTAATCTACCCAGTCAGTGGGTAGTTAAAGTCACCAAAAACCATGGTTCTTGGATGTATCTTGATAGACTCAAGTAGATCCAAATAAGCAGAGTGGGTGTTCTGATTCATGCAGGGGCTCCTGCAGCTGTCAATGACTTGAGTAGGTCCCCTACAAGCAGTCAATAGCACCTGAAGTGTCAACTTTTTGCGTTCATATTTCCACTGGATTTATCACCAGTATACACATTATTTTATTTATTGATCTACCAGACTTTAACACACATTTGGAACAGACTCCCACTTCATGTCAAACAGAGCACCTCAATGGCCCTCTTCAGATGCAATGTGTATGATTGGATGGGTGAGCGTAATTTCACTACAGGGGTTCCACGTGTGTCCCTCTTGGAGAGGGGCAATAGGTGCTGATCATGTAAATAAGAATAAGAAACTGGCAAGGATTGTAAGCCTCTAGGGCCATTAGCCCAGTAAATTCCAATGATCCTATCATCCCATAGGCCGATGTACAATGGTCTAACATCCACACATAGCAACTTGGCTGTAGTGAGAATAATACACTACCTATTTATGTTTACAGACCACTGCACAGCACAAACACATACCCCAAGTTGGCTGGAGTGAAATTAGAACCCCTACCTATTTAGTCTTATACACTACATATCACAGTCATACCTCTCAACCTGCAAACATCAAAAATATTGACAAAGGCCCATGAAAAATAGGTACAAATCTGTATACTGATTAACATAAAATTTACATACATAATTATGTAACCCCACCCAGTCTAATGGGATTGTGGGATATCAACTTTCAAACTCAAACTGAAAAACAGACAACCAAAAATATGGCCCAAATATGGACCTCAATTTATTTAAGTGTTCCAACATGCAGGAGCCATTACTCACCACAAAACTTAAACCTTTAAGTTTCCCGAAGACCTAATGTCCAATGCTGCAATAGACGCACACAGGTACTATGCTGTTAACATAAATTTACAAGATTATCTAACAATCCAACCTTCAGGGCTCACATCCTGGAAACCCCCAGCCCCATGAATTATGTGTTTTTGTGTGTACTGATCATTCTGAAGAAGTTCTCTAAGTAAAGAGAATGAAAGCGCTAAAGATTTGGACTCTGTGTTTTATTTTATTTTATCAGCTGTTCCAGTGTTTTTTGGGGGTGTTCTGTTTTTTTTATTGTTTTTTTACCCAGTTCAACTATTATGATTAAGGTGAAAAATGATGCATGCAAGAGAACAGACACTCAACTCCTAATTAATCTAAAAGGCATTTCAGAACTTGGGTGCAAATGCAGAAAAAAGAAATTGAATACTACATAACTGCACATACGTCTGGAGAGTGTAATTCTTCAATACAAAATTAAACATACAAAACTCCTAAATTTAAAGGCTGAAGTACAAACTTCATTACACAGACTGACATAAGGCTGTTTTAATAAAACATATGAGTAAATAAAATAGAAACCTGGTAAATATGTCAAGGCTTTTTAAAGTTAATAAACTAAAACACAGTAATTGTATCATGGCATCTATAAACTTTAGTGAGACTATGCTGTAGATATCAGAGTTGCACAACTCAAGCTGTAGTTAAATTAACATGCCACAGCCAGTCACACAAGCACACACCTACCCCTCCTTGAGGCACCAATATTTAAAGTGCACACACATGGTAATGCAAAAACAAAAATCTAAAAAGCTAATAGTAAAAGCAGTTTAAACATACTATACTTTTAAACAATCTGAAAAGCTGAAAAATGTACTAATGCACTAGCTAGTGTTTCATTAAGTATAAAATTATATAGATTAACACAACATGAGCAGGAAAATAGCCAACACAAAATATAAACAGAAACCTTAAATACCAGATAGTCAAACAGAAATATAAAGGCCTTTGGTATAATTACAATTATAATCCAGCAGTAAAACTGAAGACAAATACACTGAATTCAGGTGGTTGCAACATGGACAGCCAAACACTGACAAAAGTGTATCTGGAAGGCACACAGAAGAAACAGAAACATCATGCCAACTATGACTGCATGTTGATCGGATGCCTGGGGATTCACCGCCGCACAGCTCCAAGTCCATTGAGGGTAGGCTTTTTCTGCTGCTCTACTGCCGAGGGACAGGGTTACCGAGTCCTGACTCCTGCCTTTTAACTAAACTAAATAAATGCAAGTATGTGACACTTTTTTTAAATTAAAAACAAAAAAACATGCTGTCTGCCCTTGTGAGTGCATTCGCACAGCTTGCTGTCAGCTGCTCAAGCTTCTCTCTGACTGACTCATCTGCCCCGTGGGCCACTCCTCTCTCTTTATTCCTTATCCCTACCCTGTTGCAGGCTTGCAGTGTACAAGATGTGAATGAAGAGTCCAGCATGTGCTAAATATAAACAAACAAAGTAAATTCACTCACTCAGCCCGGAGCAGCCCTCAGCCAAATTTGGATAGGCTGTCAGGCTGCTCATGAAGCTGCCGTCACCATGGATGCCTCAAAGCGATGATGTCAGTCCAGAAAAAAAAGCCAAAAAAAGCCAGAAAATTAAGGGGTGCCACTCAGGAATCATGGCACCCCATTATTTGGACCTCAAAACCAGTAAAAACGGAGAGATTTGGTATGGTTGAGAGGTATGATCACAGTACTTAACGCACATGCCATGGTTTAAGTTTGACATAAATATGGCTTTAGGTACTCCAATGGTAGAGGACAGCAGCAGGTCTTGTGGAGGGCAAGAGTTTGGAGGCCTGCATCACCTGCTATAAGCACAACAGTGCAAAAGCCTGCCTCTTTGTTAGTCAGTGTGAGATTCATATTTGTTTTTAGGAAGATGCACATACACACATGAACACACCAAGGGGGCTGGAGTGAGAGTAGAAACACTACCTATCTAGTCTTACACACTATAGATCACAGTACGTAACACACATGCTACAGATTGTCTCTTTTTATAATTGATTGTAGGTGAACTAATTGTAGAGTACATAAGCCCTGTGTTGAACAGCTTGTAAGGCCTGCAGAGTCACATTGGGTTTTACTATCATCTGCATCCAGTAGCCTAGCAGTCAGATAACTGTTTTTTATCTAAGGTATGTGACAACAGTAGCTGCTTTGGGCATATGTGTCTTCTTGCATTTGGATGGGCAAGCCTGTGGCCAAAAACAATTTGCCCTGTCGATAAGTGAGTACAGAACATCATACATTACACAACTTGTTCAGTTGTTGATGTATGTGTGGAGACATCCAACAGACACAGGGAGCTGTAGTGACTGTGGTTGCTGTTGCTGGTGTAAATACAAACATATGGCTTCACAATATTTGTACATATTCATATAATGTGACATACATTTTCAAGGTTTCCACATGCTGTCTTAGGGAGACATGGTATGACTCTCCACTATCAAGATGTTTGCAGCAAGTCTACAGGTTTGACTCATAGTTATGTGTGTTTCACACTAAATTGTGGTTTGCTGTCAAATGTGGCATCATTTACACATGATGTAAGCTAAGACTGCCAGAAATCTGAACTTCAGATGTCCCAGTAGTCTCCTCCAAATGTAACAGATGTTATTTTATGCACTTCCACATTTTGTAAGTGCATTATCTACTGTTGAGCCCTTACTTGTTGTCCTTTGATAAACATTATATATGTGTCATAGTGCAGCTTTACTCACCATAATCTGGGTATGTAGGGCAATACAGACATACACACACATATATACATATGTATATTTATGTATATAACAGGTGTGTGTGTATGTATTTTATATATATATATATATATATATATATATATATGGATCTACCTGACTACATCGACAGTTCACAACAGCGACACCGACTCAGAAGATCGACAAGGCAGAAGACCGACGGAGGAAAACACCGACGCTGAGAACACTGAGATGGGGAAAGGATGTGTAAGTATGCGGTAGTGACGGCCGTTAGGGTGCGAGTAAGGTAAGTGTGCAGTGTTGACGGTGTGTAGGGATAGGGGTGGGATAAGTGAGTTAGGGTTAGGGCGCGGGTTAGGTAAGGGTGCGAGTAAGGTAAGTGTGCAATGTTGATGGTGTGTAGGGATAGGGGTGGGATAAGTGAGTTAGGGTTAGGGCGCGGGTTAGGTGAGTGTGCGATAGTGACGGACCTTAGGGTTAGGGTTTCGGTTAGGGTTGTAGATAGTTGTGTATGTAAGGGTTAGTGTTGGTTTGTAAGGATTTTGGTGTGCTTGTGTTGTGTGTGTGGGTTTTGGACAGGGGATTTGTTTTGTTTGTTGTTATGATGTGTCGAGTGTATGAGGTGTCGTGTATGTGAACTGTTGATTATGTGGTGTCGGTGAAGTTGTTGTCGGTGTTGTGAACTGTCGATGTAGTCAGGTAGATCCGTACATATATATATATATATATATATATATATATATATATATATGGGCCTACTTTACATGGTCGACTTTTCACAAAGTCGACTTTCATATGGCCGAGACCATATGATCGATTTTCAGAAAGATGACCATGTAAAATAAACACAAAAACACAACGAACACTTACCTTAAAACTGTTAGCAGGGGGGCAAACCCCTCACACCCTCCTGTAACTTAAATATACCAACTCCAAGATCTCACTACAGTGCGGAAGAGGGAAATTTTCCCATTCCACACTGTACGGAAATAGCGGTTCCCCATGGTCGGCTTTTCAAAAGAAGATCATATGGTCTCGGCCATATGAAAGTCGACTTTGTGAAAAGTCGATCATGTGAAGGGGACCCATATATATATATATATATATATATATATATATATATATATATATATATATATATGTGTGTGTGTGTGTGTGTGTGTGTGTGTGTGTGTGTGTGTGTGTGTGTGTGTATGTGTGTGTGTGTTTACTATCAAAACATTGAGGGTTGGTTTGGCGGACATAGAAAGACGAACAGCAGTTGACCGATTTCCGTGTTGACGAATGTTAGGAGGGCGAGAGTAAATATCAGCAAATGCAACTGTAAAACATGAATGCCAGTGTAGGTGTTTAACTTACATTTGCACCTACACTGACATCATGTTTGATATTCTACATAAATGTCGAATCTGCTGAATTTGTTCAACAGATTTGACATTTTAACCTAATTATTATGCAGGAAGTAGCAGCTCCTGTTCGATGTGTTGAACGTTTTTTTTTTTAACTTTGATGTTTTGATAGTAAACCGTACTTATATAGAGAGATAAAAAGAGAACTATATTTATATATATATGTTTATATATATATAAATATATATACACACATATATGGGTCTACTTTGTTTCGTTGAATCTCATTTCATTGAATTTCATTTCACCCAGAAAACTCAAATTACTGAAAACTCATTTCACTGAATCTCATTTCACTGAACTGCAGTTAGTATATATGGCACTGTGTAGAGTACTGTAAAGCAAGTAAAAGGTATATGCCTTTTTCCCCACTGTAGTACGATCCTGGAGTTAGTATATATAGTTAGGGGGGTGTGGGGGTACAGCTCCCCACTTACTTTGAGTATATATTGTCTTCTGGAGAGAGTTAGCCATTGGTGTTACAGTTATGCCTGTCCATTGTTTAAAATGTATTGTTTTGACGTTTTTGGTAAAATACAATATAAAACAAACAAGAGCCCCTCCACCCCATTACACATATATAGATATGTGTAGCTAATATTTTAAAATGAATTATGCAAGGAGCAATGGATATGCACTCTGCTTAACTAAGTGTATGACCATGTGCAGTGGGAATTTTGGCTTGTTTGTGTGTTGCTAAGCAGACCGCAAATGGGAGGTGCACTGCTTATATCACAGACTTACTGTTCCATAAACTAACTCCAGCCATAGCTAGCTGTACTCCAGGCTGGGATTTTGTGTGTTACTCAATATGACTTCTGTCCCTATTTCTGCACTGCTGTGCTACACGCAAATTGGCTAAGACTTTCTAAATTTGTCTAATGTAATTAATATGTGAAAGATGTTAATGTATAGCACACACAGAGTCACAGTCTGTAAAACACAACTTATTACTACCTCACATCCAAAAAAATGGATACCTCTGGATTAGAGCCCTGAACACCATCACACAAACTAACTGCCTTATTCCTTTGAGCCATAGAAGCTGCTTGACAGACAGGGATCATTCATCACACAATCACCTGCATAAAGATGTACATTGCTATTCCTCAGTTACCTAATACATATAATGTAAGATCAAATTATATACTACTATCCTGAGACTGTGTGAAATGCTCATATACCATAGATGAAGTACTGTTACAGCAGTTACAAGGGGACACTGCTGTGTTGGGGTAGGGAACAAAACCACATGTCCTGCTGGAATACACAATAGTCTGACTATCATTTAACCCCACTCTCTAACATCTCCCTTGAATGATGTACCAGTAATCTGTTGCAGTAGGACTGCATAAATATTCCATGCATGAGGCCTACTGATTACAAATAGAAACATGATAGTATGAGTATCTGTAGTCCCATGTGGATGTCATTTCTGTCCAGCTAGCCCACTATAATTGCATAATGTACCAGGTCCATAGATACAATGACCTATCATAATAATCCACTAGAAAACTGTGTAGGTTAAGGACTTACCTTTTTCAAATGAAGTAGTTGACACAACTGTAGTTCAGGGCTGACTTTGTCTGATGCAAGCAGTATACAGCCAAAACATGGATAGGTACAGGATGTGTGAGCTGGCTGGCATCAATTTTAATATATGTATGTGAGTAGGAGTAAGATGTCAGTCCCTAGGTCCCTAGGTTGTCAGTGAATGTGCTATGTGTTGTCTCTTAGCAAAAGCCAGGGCATACAAAGCATGCCTACGTCTGCCTACAGGGACATCAGCATGGGGTTCCTCTTCCAAGCCCTCCTGTGACTGTGTCTGTGGTGACCTAGGCACTGGCAGGGCCTGTGTATCCCTTTCCTTTGCTGATCCTCCTGCAGCTGTTTCTGTAGGATAAGACTGTGTAGCATAGCACATACTGTGAATATCTTTGCACATGTGGCTGGAGTATACTGCAGGGCTCCACCAGACATATCTAGGCACTGGAACTATGACTTCAGAAGCCCAACCATATGCTCTCTGATGTTCCTAGTTTGTTCATGTCCCACATTTTCGCATTCTTCCATGGGTGTGTGTGTGCATTTCTGATGGGTGTCATTATCCACAGTTCCAGGGCGTAGCCCGCATACCCCAGTAAATGGCCCTGTGGGATGTCCCCCCTAGTAAACATCTGGTACAGTTGTAATGTATGCCAGATATGGGAGTCATGGTAACTGCCAGGGTTGCCAGCACACACAATCAGGAAAACTCCCCTGGGCATTGTACATGACTTGGCAGTTGATGGAGTGGTACCCCTTGTAGTTATTGTAGATTGCACCCTGCTCACCAGGTGGTGCCTTAATGTGTATATAAGTGCAATCTATGGCACCCAGTACTTCAGGGTAGTTGCTACACGGTAGAAGTGTTGCATATTACTGGCCCTCACCTCAGGGGAAAGGGAAAAGATATGTGCTCACTGGCATGTGGAAGCATAGCATCCAGGAATTGGTGGAGTATCCTAGATGCAGATGCCTGTGACAGCCCATCATGTCCACAGCTGGTCTTTGAAAAGTACCTCTTGCTAGTATCCTAGGGGCTATGCATACCTTTTTTTCTACTGGGATGGGTTCCACTGTGTTAGCTCTGGCTCTGAGTTGAAGGCAGCAGACAACATGTCCCTGTCCACCCTGCAGCTCTCTACAATCTCCAGCTTATGTATCTCCTGGAAGGTTACTCTGGGCCTGAACACTCTTCTCCTTCTCAGCCTAGGCCTATTGTCAACAGCAGCATCAGCACTGACCTCAGCATCTAGCACATACAGATATAGAATAGCTGCATCAGCTCCTAGCATTTCAAGTCTCTAATCCAATGGTTCAAAGTATTGAGGGAAAATTAGAATGTAGGGTGTATGCATACTTTATACAGTTCTGCTATAGGTCCACCATGTGGGATTGGGTAATTATGATGCAGTTCACCTGCCTAGGATGTAATTGACATGGTTTAAGGGCTCTACTTTATTGCATAATGTGGCGCTAGCATAGCTTATACAAAAGTACATATTATTAATTGAATATATCTGGTTCTAATTGATAGCTGCCTACATCATCACTGTGACTTGGGTGGTCTGTACACACAAACATGCTAGCCTATGCTGCGTGTCACACAAACACGTGTGCTGAGCACTAGAAAATCCTAAAAGTAACAGGACACACTCCCCGATATATTCCACATCCAGTGGGAATATCAACATCGTGTAGGAGCCTAAATGAAGTGGATGTGCGGACACGGTTGCTCATTTTACCGATTCAGCAAATGCACTTCATTTGCATACATATTCATGCTGACAGCTTGGAAACTACACGGTTCATAGCTGTGTAAGCTGGGTAAAAGCACAACTGCACCTTTGTATGGACCAGATGCAAGGTCCTACAGTACATTTGTGTAAACCACATTATAAATGTTATCTGACAATTATTTTTTTCTATTAAACATGTTTGAAAATGGGCATATAGCACAAACATGCAACAATTATTAAAAAAATATAAATTTAACATATTCCTTTCCTTTTCAGACATCCACAATGTATGTTTTGCACATATATGTATGTGAACTACCATTTTCAGGGGAGTTCTATCCATATTTGTGGACATGTACATCCCCTTCTGTCTGTGTAGACTCCTGTACATGGCAAATTTTCATCTACACTGCAAACATGGACACGGAGTCTACACGGATGCCTTTCATCTTGTTGGATCACTCCACCTGGCTAATTTGCATAAGATTCACCTGCTAATGTGGAAATTTGTATTGCATGGAAATTTCCCTGTTTACACATGCTTGCGTGCCGCTAAGCAACGTTTACTGAATCTAAAAATGCTGGCACTCATGTAAGTATTGCGGCACTATGCATACACAAAAAAATAATTGTGTGGAATTTACTGAATTCACCCTATCTTTCATTTGTTTTGTGGCATCAGCCTTGGAGAAGTTAATATGCTGCTCAGTGTTAGGCTCATACCTGTCTGGGACAAATAGTTGGAGCGCTCCATCATGTCTCTCTTCATACAGTTCAAGGAGGTACTTCTCAGGTCATTTATGCCCCCATGGACTATGATTAAATCATACTGGTGCTTGTGGTTCAGTGACTTGAGTGCATGCATGCATGATCTGATGGATCCTGATCCTGATAGGAAACTGACCATAACCCTCACCTTTCTCAATGTGGTGAGTGGGACATCACTGTGTCTCACAATGGATTCTCATATGATCAAAATATTGGATTGTGAGGTTGTTTGCCTTATGGGCTTAGACACTGAGATGTGGTTGAATTTGTGATGGTGGGTGTTGCACAGATAATGTGTTTTGGAGTTTGCTGATGATACTTATTGTAATTTCTGTGTCTCAGAGATCTTTGACATTTAGATAACGAACTTTTAAGAGACACTGCAATTTAATTGATTTTCAACCGAGGCCCAGGGAGAAAAGCTCCAAAAATAAAAGAATAAAAGAATGGAAAATACATATACATAGATGAAAACTTGCATCATACTACAATATACTATATATATATATATATATATATATATATATATATATATATATATATATATATATATATATATATATATATATATATATATATATATATATACATTTAATACAAGTATTAATGCATATATAATGTATAATAATACACATATACAACCATTAAAACAAGATAAATACAATATCATGTAGCACTGAAACATGCTGACATGTTATAAGTGTGAGTTTATTACTCACTTATAAAGCAAATATCAGAGTGTAAAAATTCAAACAGTGGATAAGCAGGTGGAGAGGAAGATGGGGAAGAGTGAGAAAAAGTATTTGTTAGAAGTAACACTTGGGGTTAGTATGGGAAGCTGGAGAAATAATGAGTAAAAGCAAAATTACAAGAAAGAGAAATGAAAGCAAGGAAAAAGAGTGATAGGATGTATATAGGTATTAGAGGAGAAAAACCTAACATTTTAACCAGGAGCGCAGCAAGTGCGAAGCCAGGAGTCAGATGTTTCCACAGCACTGGAAAAAAGAAAAAAAGTCAGTCACTGCTTCCATTCAGACATAAAACACGGCCACATTGACAGTCTCTAAACCTTATCATTTTCAGTCAGTCATGATTCAATCAAATGTGATTTCAGACAAATGTGATTGTCAGTTTTGTTTAGTCCACAGCGATTTATTGAAATGTGATTAATTTGAAAAAAAAACATATATGAATGTGTGTGCGTGTGTGTGTGTATTCAAAACTCTTGTGTATTTTACTGTTCGTCTTTGTTTAGATTTATGTGTGCATTTGAATTTTGCAGATACCGTGGTCTATATGTATAAGTTGAGATGATTGATATCTTGAGTAAATTTTTCTACACATTTCCAAGACAGGAAATGCAATGCTTTTGCATATAATGTATTTGAATGCTTTTGGAATACCAGATGTAGATGATATTAGATTTTATCCATTTTACACCTCCTGTGATTATAGTTTTTCTTTCCTTTGAACTAAGATGGATGACAAACAGACAGCAAAATTAAGACACCTGTAGGGATCATGGCTGTAGCATAATTGTTAGCTCATTACTTTTTGTCAAACTTCCACTGTATTTTGTTCAAAGCCTAAGTACACTTAGGAGTCCTGATGTCTACAGTCCTCTTTCAGATGGTATGACTGACATTTCCTGAAGTGTAACTCCCTTCCTACCATAAGCACTCAGATTCACTATTATTCAACTACCTTCACACATTATGCTTTCTGTAATCACCTTAGACTAAGCGGTGCCGTGTTTTTTTTAATGTGTGTGTGTGTGTGTGTGTGTGTGTGTGTGTGTGTGTGTGTGTGTGTGTGTGTGTGTGTGTGTGTGTGTGTGTGTGTGTGTCTGCTAGTCGAAATGTAATGGACAGCAAGATTTCCACCTGTGTACTGACAAGCACTGACAAGATGATGGATAGCAGGTGTCATCTGAGATTGTAGACAAGTGTAGTGACATTGAACAAACAGATCTGCCCACATCAACCATGTATCTTTGTTGTGTGCCTGTGTGTGTTATAAAAGAACTATGGAGCAAATCTAGTACTGACACTTACTTGCTGCCATACCAAGTGGGGCACTTGCTTAAGTGCAGTGGACTGATTCAACAGGTAGGGATGGGAGTCCTGAGCTGACATCCATCAATTGTTTTTGTTTGCCAAAGCCATTACAGCAGTATTTTGCAGAGATGTGGGCAAAGCCTCAATACTGACTGGTATATTGTGTGGATGTGGGTGGCTATGTGTTTGTAGGGAGTGAAGGTGTACCTTTGTAAGTGTTGTATGAATGTTATACATCATCCAATGGAAAGATTGAGTAAAATTGTGCTCAGTGTGGTCCCTAGTGATTTCATCATTGCTTGGTTGAGATATATATACATATATATTGCCCTATGTTTGTATACATTGTTTGAGTGCCCTGTTTGGAGTATAGTATCATTAATATAGCTGTTGGTACTGTGTCAATACATGTGTGTCATGAATTATGTACATGCCTGAATGATTTGGAGTAGTTGCAATGGAGAACAGATGAGTAGGAGTGTAGGATCTTGTGAAAGAGACTTGGACAAACTTCGGAAAAACAAGTAGAAGTGCTCAGCAATCAGACCAGTCTCCAGAGTTTATTGTAATAATGGAATAAACAGCGTTTTAGCTACTGCAACAAAAGTAGCTTCTTCAGAGCTAAAACACAGAAAAACAACTACTTTTTATAGCGTTGTCAACCTCATTAGCAACAGCTGCAATAAATAAAACATCACTTCCTTAAAATTAGGTATTTTTAAAACAACACTCACTTGACCAAAAACATAAAAATACCTTTAAATATACAACAGGTATACATAAATTAATAAAAATAATTCTATATGAAATAATATATATATATATATATATTACTAACACACTAAAATCAAAGCTAGAATAAATTCTAATAGCCCAATTGCATTTATGTGTAAAGTATATAAGAAATGTAACAAATTTTAATTACACATTGTAACTATACTCAACATAGAAAAATGGCTAATTCAGAATATACATTTCTATTTATTAACGTAAAAAGATCTGTATTTAAGAACAGGGCTATGTTGCAGCTCTCGTTTAAGCCTGGCATGTTAAAGGCATCCAACGTTGCCATTCCAGTTCTAAAATCTCTAATTTACAATCAATACCCATAAATACAAAGTTGTTTAGATTCTGCATGTTTGGCAGGGCATTCTCACTTTTATTATTCCTAATTGCATAAATATGTTGGTATATTCTCTGAATTTCCTATCAGTTTTTCCGACTAAAATGCTGGACAACATATATACAATGGATTTGGTGTCACAATTAATTTTACAATTAATGTCATATTTTTGTGACCAATGCTGAACACCAGTTGCAGGACCCACAGCTAAAACATCCTTTAGTTCTCTGAAGTGTTTGCTCTTCTGTATGTAATTCTCAGTTTAACACCAAGTTTTGGATATTTCTTTAGAATTCAAGCTAAAGACAGTAAAGGACAAAATGTAGTCACATTTAGGTTGCTCAGTTTTAAGTGTGATACTAGTTCTGCATCTATCTCTCCCATTAAAATTACTGTTGTTAACAAGAAGTGCAGGTAACCTCTGCTGGAAAAGAATTCAAGTACACACATTCTTTTCAAAATCTCTGTTTCACTACACTCTACAACTGCCCTAACTAACTGTCCTTTGTTGATGTCCTTTTTCAGTTTAAATGGATGGGCACTTGTGTAGTGTAAGAATGGTTGATGTCTCCTTCTTCAGGAATAGATGAAAAGAACCTAAGATTACTTGTGTCCTTTTGCACAAGTTTTGCAAGTAATCTATCTCCCACACAACCTCAAATTTAAAGGTGAATCTAAGGATGAGGGTACTGTTGAATCAACAAGTGACTGTGCCTCCGCCCTCACCCTAGAAAGAATGAAAATATCATCCAGGATCCGAAGATCTGGTGTATTAATACCCTCTTTCATTTATTTTTTCCACGAATTTCTCTCCCAATATGCCATAAACATATTCGATAGCCTCCAAGTGTGGTATTGTTATCAAACTCGATGTTATTAATACTGGCAAAAGCCCCAGAATCCCTTATATATATAGAATGAATATTCTAAATATTTAAAATCAATGTATTTTGCTGATGGATAAGTTATGGAGGATCTCCCATCAACTAAGCCCCTCTCATAGGATCCGTCCTGGGTTGAAAAATTTTGATGTATTCATAAGTATCGAGGTCTATTCTACCTTCTGAATAGATCCTGCTGGTGTTGGTATTCATTTAGTTGAGGACTGTTTGTTGTAAGGTGTGTCAGAACTGATGACATTTTCTTTTCATTTAGTATTCTCAAAACTCGAAAACCTTGTATCCCGTTTCCTGTAACGAAATTCTTTAATTAGTTTTAAGTTGAGGGCCTGTGTGTTCCTAGAGGAGTTAAATTGCACTTTTAATGACTCCTTTAGTTTTTCAAGGTGTCTAATATCCAATTCACAGGCATTTTGAAATATGTAGACCACATGTAAAGGAGGATTAAAAGTTGGGTACTTGGGCAAACCAACCCTGTCATCTGTGCTGTTATTGAACAATAATTTTAAGTTCAACTTCGAACATAACATTTAAAGGTCAATAAGAGAGACACAACGTCAAAGTGTTTTGAAGGACAAAGTTGTTACCCAATTAAGTAACTCAACTAATTCTGGTTCTAGAATAAGAGAAGAAAAATTATAGATAGTAAATCCTTTTCTTCTGTTTCTTCATGTGTGGTGTGTTGAATCAACTAAGGTGTCTACATTTAGTTCTTCCATTTCTTGTTCTTTTTCCTGTGATCCTGATTGGATACTTTCCTAAAAATTCTGGTTCTCATTTGTTGACATTGTTCACAGAATTAGTGACTGCTGCAGGTTGGGTTTCAAGCCCACCTGCTTTATTTCTATTTCTGTTACTCCTTCTCATTTTATTCCAATAATCTAAGTTGTAGAAGTCCCTCATTTGATTGTTCAATACCTGTGGCATGTACCTCATAGTGTCGTCAGGCGAGCACTTCCTTGTGATTTTCAAAATTCTTTAATTTAGGGTAGCTGTATTCCAGTGTGAGTAAACCTGCCTCCTGAACAATTTCCTGGTATTTTGTTTTTAACTTTTGCACGTATAGGCATCAATACTAATAAAAGCGTTCATGATCAAACTTGAACCTTTCAAAACCTAATGTCTTGATCTATTTGATTGATTTCCACAGTTAATTTATCAATATATGTGGAATAATGTTTAACAATCAATTCTAACAGTTCAAACAAGTCCTTTAAGTCGAACAAAACAGACAAAACCATTATCCATAATTAAACCCGAGGTGTAAAAATTTTTCTTAAGCCCTTTGGTATCATATTCTCAAAATGCATTGTTTGAAATAAGCAACAAAGCTGCACAATTCTATTTGCAGAGGGTTTTTTTGTCAAAGTTTTAAGGGTCCATCGTTAAGTGGTTGCAGGAAAGAAAAAAGTCACACCTGTATTCTCAGTCCAGTCCGATGAGCACGCCAAATAAAATAGTGCCCTTCCATTGATTTTAGATTGATGGAAGAAGGATGGCCATTTGTGGAAATCTGCTGTGTTCTTTGCATTTGCCCTGGTGGTATTGAGTTCTTGAAAGAGACTTGGACAAACGGAAAAAAACAAGTAGAAGTGCTCAGCAATCAGACCAGTCTCAGAGCCACTTGCCAATACATTGTAATAATGGAATAAACAGCGTTTTTTTTTACTGCAACAAAGTAGCTTCTTCAGAGGCTAAAAACACAGAAAAGGCCGCCTTACTTTTATAGCGTTGTCAACCTCATTAGCAACAGCTGCAATAAATAAAACATCACTTCCTTAAAATTAGGTATTTTTAAAACAACACTCACTTGACCAAAAAACATAAAAAATACCTTTAAATATACAACAACAGGTATACATAAATTAATAAAAATAATTCTATATGAAATAATATATATATATATATTACTAACACACTAAAATCAAAGCTAGAATAAATTCTAATAGCCCAATTGCATTTATGTGTTGTTTTAAAAATACCTAATTTTAAGGAAGTGATGTTTTATTTATTGCAGCTGTTGCTAATGAGGTTGACAACGCTATAAAAAGTAGTTGGCGCCTTTTTCTGTTTTTTTTAGCTGGCACCTGAAGAAGCTACTTTGTTTTATTCCATTATTACAATAAAGGCTCCTCTTCTTCCTTACTTTGGCCATCTCAGGTTGTTGGTTGTGCGAATTCAAGACTGAATACAACAGTGGGTTCATTCAGAACTCAATACCACCAGGGCAAATGCAAAGAACACAGCAGATTTCCACAAATGGCTTAGCCGGATTCCTTTTACAAGATCCTTCTTCCAATAATGGGCACTTATTGGCGTGACATCAGCTGGACTGGATAAAGAATACAGGTGACTTTTTCTTTCCTGCAACCATTTAACGATGGAGACATCTCGTGAGCTTAAAACTTTGGACATTAAAAAATATGATACCAAAGGGCTTAAGAAATAATTTTACACCTTCGGGTTTAATTATGGATAATGGGTTTTTGTCTGACTTAAAGGACTTGTTTCAGAAACAAGGCCTTGAACTGTTAGAATTGATTGTTAAACATTATTCCATATATTGATAAATTAACTGTGGAAATCAATCAAATGAATCGATAGGACCATTAGAGATGAAGATCAAGACATTAGGATGCATGCAAGTTTTGAAAGGTTCAAGTTTGATCATGAACGATTTTTGCTAGTATTGATGCCTATATGGGCAAGTTAAAAATCAAAAGACCAGGAAATTGTTCAGATAGGGGCATCACTGAATACAGCTTACTCCTAAATTAAAGAATGAGGTACATGCCACAGGTATTGAACAATCAAATGAGGGGACTTCCACAACTTCTACAGATGGTTGGAATGTTGTGAGAAGGAGTAACAGAAATAGAACCTGCAGCAGTCACTAATTCTGTGAACAATGTCAACAATGAGAACCAGAATTTTTTAGGGAAAGTATCCAATCAGGATCACAGGAAAAAGAACAAGAAATGGAAGAACTAAATGTAGACACCTTTCCGTTAGTTGATTCTAACCTTCCACACATTGTGAAGAACAGAAAAGGGGATTTTACTATCTATAATTTTTCTTCTCTTATTCTAGAACCAGAATTAGTTGAGTTACTTGCACTGGGTAACAACTTTGTCCCTTCAAAACACTTTGACGTTGTCAAGGTTCTTATTGACCTTAAATGTTATGTTCGGAAGTTGAACTTAAAATTATTGTTCACAGATGACAGGGTTGGTTTAAAGTTGCCAAGTACTTTTAATCCCCTGGATATTAGACACCTTGAAAAAACTAAAGGAGTCATTAAAAGTAAATTTAACATCTCTAGGGAACAGCTACAGGCCCTCAACCAATTAAAAGAATTCTCTGTCAGGGTTATGAAACCCGACAGCGGGCGCTCGTGGTTTTGAATGGCTTTATGCGATGAGAAAATGTCACTAGTTCTGGATACACCTGCTTACAACAGTTCCTCCCTCAACGAAATGAATACCAACACCAGCAGGATCAAGGGTTATTACAGAGATCTATTCATAGAAGGTAGAATAGACCTCGATACTTATGAATACATCAATATTTCTCAACCCAGGACGCCTGTGATGTTTGGTATACCCAAGATACATAAGAACCTTGTGGATCCTCCTATGAGGGCGTTAGTTGATGGGAGATCCTCCATAACTTATCCATCAGCAAAATACATTGATTTTGAAATATTTAGAATTCATTCCAAGTATATGTAAGGATTCTTGGGGTTTCCTTGCCAGTATTAATAACATCGAGTTTGATAACGCACTTAATTTTTTGACAGTCGACGTTATCGACTTATATACCTCAATACCACACTTGGAGGCTATCGAATGGTTAGAACTGTTGTTGATGGAATTCAAAGCCCCTAGAGATGAGATCAACAACATCACAGAACTTTTAGACATAGTTCTGTCCTCTAACTTCTTCATCTTTGGAAAGGATTATTTCATCCAGAAGCAGGGCATAGCGATGGGCTCCCCTTGTGGTGCCATCGTATATGTTTATGGCATATTGGGAGAGAGAATTTGTCTTGAAAAATTCAATCTGGAAAGATAGAATATGTCATTACACCAGATTCCTGGATGATATTTTCATTCTTTTCAGGGGTGACGAAGTGGAGGCACAGTCACTTGTTGATTATTTCAACAGTACTACCTCATTCCTTAGATTCACCTTTAAATTTGAGGCTAGTGAGATAGATTACTTGGATGTCAAACTTAAAAAGGACACAAGTAATCTTAGGTTCATTTCATCTATCTTCCGGAAGGAGACATCAATTCATTCTTACACTACACAAGTGCCCATCCATTTAAACTGAAAAAAGCAATCATCAAAGGACAGTTAGTTAGGGCAGTTAGAATGTGTAGTGAAACTAAAGATTTTGAAAAAGAATGTAGTGTACTTACTGAATTCTTTTCCAGCAGAGGTTACCCACTGTCTATTATAGAAGAATTAATTTCGGAAGTCACAAACAAAAGATCAAATGGCATTATTAGACCTTTAATAGATAATCGAACAACTGCACTTCTTGTTAACAACAGTAATTTTAATGGGGAGATAGATACAGGAACTAGTATCACACTTAAAACTGAGCAACCTAAATGTGACTACATTTTGTCCTTTTCTACTGTCTTTAGCTTGAATTCTAAAGAAATATCCGAAATTATAGACAAGAATTGGTATTTTATTACCAATAATTCTTTGTTGGTGGAAAAACTTGGTGTTAAACCGAGAATTACATACAGAAGAGGTAATAACATCAAGGAACTACTGCAGCGGAACTATTCCAGTCAAACACTTCAGAGAACTAAAGGATGTTTTAGCTGTGGGTCCTGCAACTGGTGTCATGTTTTGCGAACAGGGAATTCCTTCAGCATTGGTCACAAAAAATATGACATTAATTGTAAAATTAATTGTGACACCAAATCCATTGTATATGTCGCTTTCTGTGTATGTTGTCCAGCATTTTATGTCGGAAAAACTGATAGGAAATTCAGAGAGCGCATATACCAACATATTTATGCAATTAGGAATAATAAAAGTGAGAATGCCCTTGCCAAACATGCAGAATCTAATCCTGGGCACAACTTTGTATTTATGGGTATTGATTGTAAATATAGGTCTGTCAGGGGTGGACCTACCTCCCTTCTATTAGAGATTTTAGAACTGGAATGGCAACTCAAGTTGGATGCCTTTAACATGCCAGGCTTAAACGAGAGCTGCAACATAGCCCCTGTTCTTAAATACAGATCTTTTTTACGTTAATAAATAGAAATGTATATTCTGAATTAGCCATTTTTTCTATGTTGAGTATAGTTACAATGTGTAATTAAAATTTTGTTACATTTCTTATATACTTTACACATAAATGCAATTGGGCTATTAGAATTTATTCTAGCTTTGATTTTAGTGTGTTAGTAATATATATATATATATATATTATTTCATATAGAATTATTTTTATTAATTTATGTATACCTGTTGTTGTATATTTAAAGGTATTTTTTATGTTTTTTGGTCAAGTGAGTGTTGTTTTAAAAATACCTAATTTTAAGGAAGTGATGTTTTATTTATTGCAGCTGTTGCTAATGAGGTTGACAACGCTATAAAATGTAGTTGGCGCCTTTTTCTGTGTTTTTAGCCTCTGAAGAAGCTACTTTGTTGCAGTAGCGAAAACGCTGTTTATTCCATTATTACAATAAAATTGCGTTAAGGCTCTGGAGACTGGTCTGATTGCTGAGCACTTCTACTTGTTTTTCAGGAGTGTAGGATCGCTTATCAGCGCACCTCAAAAGTTTCCCTAATTTTGGCTTATACTTTTGCTCTGATATACTACAAACCATTATTTTTATTTTTTTTTATTTTTGAAAAAGGTGTTGGATTCTTATGAACAGATAATGAAATTCATTGCAAATAAGACACCTTTTTTCTTCAGAAAATGAATGAATGCTAATTCATGTCTTATTTTGTGGGTTTACTAAATCAGTAGTATTGCTATTTTCAAAACTATCTGATATGGAAGCTTTCTCCGTGAGTCTGTCGCTGAGATGATGAGAGATATGCTACAAGTATAAAACTAAGACAAACTAGATAAAACAATATTAACAAAAAAATACTGGCTCACATCAGGGGCTTGGGAGGACATTGTTAAGAAGAAACCGAGAACTGTCTCATTGTTATGTAAAGCTTAGCATTAAATATCATAATTCAGATTATATTGTAACAGAATAACTATGCAAAGATAACCATTTGAGCAGCCAGAATTCAATTCAAACTGAATATTTTACTGTGCACATTTTAAGAAATGGATAGCTTGACCTAAACTCTGGATTGATGTGTGCTTTTTTTAAAATAATTCCTGGGAAATTATATTCAAAAGTGAAGGAAATTATGAGGGCACAGTTTTAGTGGCACACCAGGCTACGATTTGTTTGATGTCTATTGTCATGCAAAGTTGACTAGTTGAATCTAGCCAAGCTGGAAATGTGACACTCTAGCTCTGAAGGACAGGAGATATAAGTAACTTGGCGAGGAACTGAAACTTGCAAAACTGCTCTTTGTAAAAAGTCTTTTTTATCTCAGTAATTTATTGACACTTTTGCAAGCTTCTTTCATAAAATGTGTAGTACATTAGTAGGAACAGCATTTGTAAAACTCAGTGCAGAAAGGTCCATGATCTGCAGACTTTTAAGCTTTATATTTTTTCAGGTGTTCCATTCTAGTGCATTATGGGACAGATTTAGCTTTGCAAAGGAATCAGTATTTCTGCCCAGATGAGAGCAGACAAGGATAAAAAAATAAAATAAAATAAAATTAGGAATGCCTGCTTATTTTGCTGTAGGCAGCTTTGGGAAATGCAGCATTTCTTGGCAAGCTAAAAAATATATGTTTTTTTCATCATTTGCCCATAATGGGCCTTTAAGTACTTGGTCTACCTCCAGCGTGACTTCTGAAATTGTGTCCGCACCATTTGCGTTGAAGTCTTCCTTTGGTGTATTGTGCTATTCGCAAATAGCTTCCACAGCTTTATAGAATCTGGCCTTATGTTTGCAGCAGATTTCAGATATTGTAGAAACTGCTTTATACAAATGTAACAATGGAGTCCTAAGAGGTCATTTATTCCTGAATGAATAACTAAAGAGTCAAATGACCATCAATCCTTTAATACTTTCTTTAGTGTAATCACCAAAGGGCACCTTGGTGCAAACACTTTAGCATAAACTTTTTTCTATTAACTGCTTTTGTTGTCAATTAACAGCCAGAACTGCCTCAGAAGTACAATTCATTTTAAAAAACATCTTTTAAATACATACATGATCATAGGTTCATAGGTAGATACTAGGCTATCTGCCCTAGGGCATTTATAAGCCTAGCCAGAGTGTATTTGGCTTCCGCCTCCCTATTAGATTAGCCTACTGTGCCTCTGTAAAGTAGGTCACAGAAGGTAACCTTTTAAGATTAGTTTACTGTGCCTCTGTCTAGCAGGGACACAGGAGAGATCCCAGGGGTGAATTTGTGATTTCCCATCCACGCATCCAGATTTCGCTTGAAGAGGGTCAGCGAGGGGCTATGTCTAACATGAATTGGGATTCTATTCCAGAGTGAGGGGAGCCTCTGGGAAAAGAATCTGTCCCTCCAGCATGTCCTATTTATTTTTATGCTGAGGTTTAAGTCCCTGGAGCATGTAGCTCTAAGGGACTTGGATTTTTTGAGGTGGAGCATGTCCATTAATTCTGGGTTTGACATGGCTTTGTACGTCAGGCATAGATCGCCTCTGAGTAGGCGGTAAGCAACTGAGTAGAGCTGGAGTTTCTTTAGTCAAGATGCATAGGACATCTGCTTGTAGCTCATGATCCTCTTGGTGAGGTACTTTTGGGGTCTCTCCAGTTGCTGCAGGTGTCGGATAAGGTACATCCCAAAAGGGGCATTGTATTCAATTATGGGCCTGATGAGTGACGAGTAGAGGGGCACAATGACCTCTCTTGATCTAGATGCGAACCCTTTCGTGATAAGGTGGACTATATAGAAGGTCTTTCTAACCACTTTGGCAACGTGATTATCAAAGGAGAGATTACTATCTACGTTGGTCCCCAAATCTCTAATTACTTCTTCCGTACTTAATGGATTACCACCTATGTGGTAATTTGTGGGCACCTTGTTTTTCCCAAAGGGGATGACTATACACTTTTTAGCATTTAGCTTGAGGCCGTGGCTCTGGCACCAAGCATCCGTCTCTGTGAGACCCTTTTGGAGGATGCTTGTGTCAGCTGGAGATTCGATTATGGCCCCCCAGTTTGCAGTCATCTGCGAACTTTGTCAGCCATAATCCCCCCGTGTTAGCCTGAACCTCAGAGAAGTATATACCGAACAAGAGAGGCCCCAGAACTGAGCCCTGTGGGACGCCACTTGTAACTGGTTTGGATTTGGACATGGCACCTGCGATTCTGACCATGTGGGTTCTATCTTGCAATGAAGTTACATTTCATATACTAACCCTTAAAGACAAATAATCATATTTTCATACTTTAGGATAACACTTAAAAACTTATATAATTTAACAATTTTAAAAACAAAACGCAATATAAAATAAAATATGTATAAAATTATACCATGCATATATCAGTTACTCTCTACTTTTGTTACCAAATATTTGACCAAACAGGTGAACAGAAAGACAACAAACATGAAAAGATCTCCAGCCAAGGGAGATAAAGCAACTAGAACACTGGTTTAATGGGCACTTTCATTCCAAACGTAAAATAAGAACTTCATCGGATTAAACATTCACTCAACATTTCTTCTTTCATAAACTTGTCTATTGCCACCATGTGGCTGAAAAGTTACTTACATAAATGCACAAATACTTCCCTAGAAACGACAAAACGCATAAATACATTATAGCTAAATTTTAAAAATGCAGTTAAAACATTAAATTATCTGTACACCAAAAATATATGTTTTTGTATAAAAAAGTAATAAAAAGGAGTAAAAAAATCATAAATATTTTGAAATTTTTAGGCAAGTTGAGATACATTTTCTGGGGAGTTCTTGGAGAACCACCTGAGTGAATGTCTGACGGTCACAAAGAAAGCAAGGTTTTGAAATACAAGATTACAGGATGATGCTCTTTAGCAGCTCAAAGCTTTAATCCTCTTCACTAAACTGCCAAGCAGTGGAGAGCAATTGATATTTAGCTGGTGATGGACTGTGATTTGCAGTTTTTATGCAGTGGAAGCACAATAACTCATTTAAATAGGTTCACAGGTTCATAGGATGTTATTTGGCTACTAGCCCTAGAGCCCTTACAAGCCTAGCCAGGTTAATCCTGAGTTGTCACAAGTGTTCTTGGTTAGATAGACATAATTCGGACAGTGAGTCTATGATCAACACTGATCACCCAGTCCATGTGGGCCTTGGGTGCCACCCCTGGGATGAATTTGCAGTCTCCCATCCATTTGTCTAGGTTGTGCTTGAATAGGGTCTGTTAGCAGCTCTGCTTCATGTGAATTGGAAGTCTATTCCACAGTAGTGACAACCTCTGGGAGATGTATCTGTCTCTCCATCATGTTCTGCTAATGTCACAGGCTAGGTAAATATCCCTACAGCGAGTGACTCTTGTGCCATTTGATGTGTGGATGTGCATTTCCATCAGGGCAGGATCAGAGACAGCTCTGCAGGCCAGGCACAAGTCGTCTCTCAGCAGCCTATATGATACAGGGTACATTGACAGGGCTTTCAGTCTATCCATGTAAGTTATGGTTTGGAAGCCCTGTATTTTCTTGGTGAGAAACTTCTGTGGTCTCTCCAGCTGCTGCATGTGTTTGGTAAGGTACATGCAGAAGGAAGCACTGTACTCTATTAATGGTCTGATGAGGTCAAGTACAGTGGAGTTATAATATCCTTATAAATGGATACGGTGCCCTTACTTATGAGATGCTCAAGGTAGAAGGCTTTCCTTACCACTATGAAAACTTAGTGGTTGAAGTTCAGATTGCTCTCTGCCTGTGTTCTCAGATCTTGTACCAATGGGTTTGAACTTGGGGGGGGGGGGGGGTACTGTCAATACTGTAATTAGGGAATTCTGCTCTGCCAAAGGGGATAATAATGCATTTTTGGTGTTTAGTTTTAGACCATGGCTTTGGCACCAGTCATTTTTCTGTGTTAGCCCCTCCTGTAATACGTTAACATTGTTGGGGGACACAGTAATTGCACCCAATTTGCAATCACCAGTGAACTTGATATGTCAAAGGTCATCTACTTTACCCTAGACTTCTAAGAAATGGATTCCAAACAATAAAGTGCCCAGCAAGGATCCTTATGGTACACTGGTGATGGGGTCTAATGGTAGAGATGAAGTCACCAACTTTGACAGTATGTGTTGTGTTGGTGAGCCAGTTGGCTACCTATCTAGTGACTTAAGGGTTAATCCCCAGCTGGGAGAGTTTCTCAATGATACCTCAGTGGGAGAGTGTGTCAAAAGCCTTGGCTAGATCAAGATAGGCAGTATAGACTGTCTTACCTTCATCCAGGGATTTGGTGAGTTTTTTGAAGAAATAGGCAGTGTAGACTGTCTTACCTTCATTCAGGGGTTTGGTGACTTTTTCAAAGAAGTCTACTAGGTTTAATAAGCATGAACTACTCTTAACAAACCAAACTGGGTTAGATCTAGAGCTTGAAGGTTGCCTATGTCCTTGTTGATAAGGTACAAGATGATTCTTTCCATGGCCTTGCAGATGAGGCTGGTTAGACTTATGGGTCTATAGTTCCCAGGGTTGGTTGCTGCCCCCCCCCTCCTTGTGCAAGGGGATTACTGTTGCTGTACTTCACCCTGCTGGAGCAAAGTCAGTTCACAGGTTATGGTTAAACAGAATGCTAAGTGGGTCCACTAAGTCCTGTTTTAGATTGATTAGTTAACAACCTGGGATGTTATCTGGTCCCATTTAGGCAATGTTTTTGGCATTGAAGAACTCAGATATGACCTGATCTCTAGAGATACTACTCAGGTATGCATTGCGGTATGGCTGGTGGGGACAGTGGGGTGAAGTTTGCACTAAATATTTCAGCTACCAGGTTGGCAGTTTCCTTTGGTACATTATGACTGGTACAGTATATCACTTCCCCACATAGCTGGGCATTCCCTTTTAGATTTCAGACGTAGTTAAAGAATGTCTTATGATTATCCTTAGCCAGGTATGCTATTTTAGCTTTGCAATTAGCTTTAGAGGACTTTACAAGATTTCTGATTTACTTGTTCAAGCTGTGGAGGGAATTCTTCCTCTGCTGAGTCAATTCCCCCTTGTTCTTAGACATCAGTTTCTTCCTTTTGTTATATAAACTGTTTATACTTGAGGTCCACCAGGGTGGCTTGTTTTTTCAGAAGGACTTGGCTTTAATTTTGTCAGGTTCAGCCAAGTCTATACAGGTGCTTAAGTGTTTATACACTAAGAGAACCGGCATTTGTGTACATCTCTGCATAGAAGTCATCTTCTGTGATTGCGGAGTATAAAACTTTTTATACCATCACTTAGTAGGTTGTACTTTGGTTTAGAAAAGTTTTTTAGTTTTTTTTTTGCTCCTGTGGTGGTGACAGGTCCAGCAGTTGGTACAAATGAGACTGACTTATGGCCCAACCTTACCAGGGAGGGCATCATGTCGGGGGAGTGCAGTAACCCCCACCATGTTGGTGAGTACTATGGATAGGACTTTTGAGCCCCTTGTGGGGGTGCAGACTATCTGTTCCACAGCATTTGTATTGACAAAGTCCAGGAACTTCTGGGTGAGAACATTCATGCCCAATGTATGCTACCCAGACAATGGAAGGATAGTTGAAATCTCCCATGACTAAGGTTTTGGGTTGTATGGCGAGTGACTCCAGTAAGTCCAGGTAGGCGGTGTGCTTTTAATGGCTCATAGTGGGGGCCTATAGCTAACAATGATGTGGTAGGGTATTTTGCCTATAGTTAATTACACATGGAGTAGTTCGAGAGTCATACTGTTTGACCAGTCTTGAGGTCTACTTGGCTTTAATGAAGATGGATACACATCCACCTTTAGTTCTTTTGTGTTCATTTTGAGGTCTAAATGTGTGGAAGGCATTCCAGCCTTGCATGGAAAGGGTGCTTTCTGCAGCCTTGAACCATACCTCAGTGACTGGACAGATGTCAGCATCTTCCAAGGTGAGGAGTGCTTCCAGAGAGTGCAGTTTCATATTTACACTCCTGGCGTTAAGCAGCAGAACCTTAAGTTTGCCTCAAGTAGAGTTCGTTACATCAGAAATGTTGTTTTGACATTGCCTGTAAAAGGCACTATGGGGGAGGCAAGCATCTTTGCCAGTACTCAAAAGCCTAAACGAGACAGGTGTAGACCAAGACCATCTCTGACAAAGCAATGAGGCCTGTCATCCATGTCTTTCCAGAATGGAAGATACTGGATCCCTACGGACTGACATCAAAACCTAAGCTAATTGTTGAAGTCAATCATTTTTTGTTTATATTGTGGCATCATCCTGGGTGAAGGCAGAATGCTGCTTAAGGCTAAGGTCATACCTGCCTGGGACACATAATTTGAGAGTTTAGTCATTTCTCTCTATATATAATCCAGACAGGTACATCTCAAGTCATTCACCCCAACATGGGCTATGCCAGAATCATAATGGTACTTGTTGTTGAGTGATTTGACTGAATGTGTGATTTGTTGGATCCTGGCACCTGACAGGCAGCAGACAGTGAACTTCTCCTTGTCAAGCCTGGTGAGGGGAACATCATATTATACAGACACAGAATTTTTTAATGCATCACTCAGTGAGTGTAGTATTCTATTGTCAGAATGTGCTACTTGGAGGAATTGTGGATGAAGATGGTCCGCTACAACTGAGCCAGGTTTGAGATCAGATTTAGGAAATGTTTCTAAATTAAAGGTCTGTTTACTGTGAAATTGTAATTATAGAATACTATAATGAATATTAATAATACTTTCTATACTACCAGTTCTATAGTACTGGATGAATAATTTAAGAATATCAAATTCACTATTATGTAGGCATTGATTAGGCTGGAAAGAATTTAGTGGAGCAGATTTTTAATTATTTTCAAAACATTTTTCAGCTTGCTTGGATGGTAGACTGCAGCTTGATAAGTATTAATTTTTTCTCTAAAACTGTTTTGATTTGACTTAATGTCCAGCTTCCAGTTTATTCTTTAATGATGTTTCCACAAAATTTTCTTTAGCTCATTAGAAATATTATTACTGCTGTGATCATAAGTCATGTTTTTGTTTCCTAATGGGAGCTAATAAATTAAGAATCACAAGGAATGTGGAGTTTAAAAATGGACTGCTTCGTCTAAATGGGGTTCTGTCATAGAATAGTTTAGGCTTACAATTTTTTAGCATTCTATCTAGCAAAATAAACTGATAAATGGATATACCTTTTGTGTCAAATACAGTAGCATGAAACATGGTCACTTACAGAGTCTGGCAGTAATCCTTTATGATATTGCCTGGAGTTTAGCAAAGACTCCATTAAGATATGTACCATATCAATGCTCTTTACTAT
This sequence comes from Protopterus annectens, assembly GCF_019279795.1. Classification (NCBI taxonomy): domain Eukaryota; kingdom Metazoa; phylum Chordata; order Ceratodontiformes; family Protopteridae; genus Protopterus; species Protopterus annectens. The sequence continues at coordinate 643,127,687 of NC_056746.1, read as the reverse complement.
ATTTTTAGTGAAAGTAGTTTTGTGGCATTATGTGGCATTAGTGCAAGTATCTTTGATGCCATGATAGAATCTGAACTACTGTCAGCACTATACAAAAAGCCAGAAGTCAAAGATTTTGTTCTGATGGAAGGTGCAGCTAAGAATTGGCAAGATGCCCATCCAAGTTATAGCCAGCTATAGACCCCCCTCCATGACTCAGGACACCCACTCCTCCTATCTGGACCTAAATGACTCCATCAAGGTACCCCCTAACACCCTGATCTTTGGTGACTTCAACTAACCTACCATAGAATGGGTTAGCTATTCCTGCTCTAATGCACTCACCCAACGATTCCGTGACTTCATCAGTTCTAACACACTAGACCAGTATGTCTCATCCTCCACAAGGGGAGATAACATTCTAGACTTGGTTTTTACCAACATGGGTGACTGCTGCATCACCCCCATAGTAAGTTCTTCCCTGGTGAGATCAGGCCATTGGTCTGTCTCATTCGAAATTTCTATCCCATCCAACCCTCCACAGCCGTAACCAAGCTAAAAAACTTCTCAAAAGCCGACTACAACCTTCTAAGGGAGGGTATCAGTAGCTTAACATCAGTGCCCCCATCAGGGCATGCAGACAACTATGCTGAACAGTATACCAGTGCACCAGTGCAGTATACAAGCACCTGTACAACTGCATGGACTCGGCCATACCCAACAGAAGTAAAACCTGCTCCTTAAGGAAACAAACCTATTTGGTGGACATCCAATCTGATTGTTTGTGCTTAGTTTTGTTTTTTAGACTGTTTTTGGGACATCCTCTATCAACAAGCTTTACAACAAAAGGAAGAAACTGTTGTCCAAGAGTAAAAAGGAACAAATTCCCAATTGGAAAAACTCCCTCCTTAGCCTCAACAAGCAAATTATATCACTAGTGAAAACCTCCAAAGCCACCAAAACAAAGAGTAACCATAAAGCCTTTTTCAGTTATGTTGCAAACCTCCAATGCAAAGCCCAGGTTTGTTCTGAATTAGTTCTTAATGGTACCACCTACACTGATCGTTTTGCCCTAGCCAACCTGATAGCAGATAGGTTCAGCACAAACCCCCCCGTCCCAACCCAAACGCCCATTCGACATCCCCGATACTTGTCCCGCACCTCACATCTCCATAGTGCAAGTGTTTAAGGCCCTATCCAAGGCAAAGAAAAAGAAGTTATATCTTACCATAATGTTCCATCTGTATTGTTGATCCTCGTATAGTCATTACGCATGGGTATCGGTTCCGAGCTCGGAATCGAGCCGGTCATTTTCCAAGCTCGCATCAGCTTCAAACTCTCGAGCTAAACTCTTACCCACAATCCCCCTCTCCCTGTTACCTCAGATTGAGTTTGCAAGTTAAAGAAGGTAGAGGCTACCTCTGGTCAAATAACCTAAGAGAATCGGATGGTGAGATCCACTAGAAACCACAGGAGGGGGAAGGAGGGAAGGTTGTAATGACTGAACAAGGATCAACAATACAGATGGAATGTTATGGTAAGACATATCTTCTTTATCTGATATTGTTAATCCTTGTTCATTCCTTACACATGGGACAGAGTCCCCAGCTACCTCTATTCCTGGGAGGCTCTCATGGAAGGACATTCCTGAGCACCATAGAACCGAAAGATGCTCTCCCCTGGAGGCCAAATCCAATTTGTAATGATTGATGAAGGTATGAGGCATAGCCCAAGTTGCAGCTACACAGATGTCATGTAAAGAAGCTCTGGCATGGAAGGCAGCAGAAGTTGCCACCGACCTTGTTGAATGAGCTTTCATGATAGCAGGCAATGAGATATTATGTTGAGTGTAAATAAAGGTCACACAGTCCTTCAACCATCTAGCTAACGTGACCTTAGCAATAGCAGATCCCAATCTAGGTCCAGAAAAGGTCAAAAATTACTGGTCAGATTTACGAAAGGGTTTAGTCCTGTTTAAGTAAAAACGGATTTGCCTGTGTATATCTAGGGTATGTAGGCAACACTCTCCTCTGTTTGAATGATTGGGAAAGAAAACTGGCAATTCAATGGTTTGATTAATGGACATTTCAGAGATCACTTTAGGCAGAAATGATGGATTAGTTCTCAGAGACACTCTATCTCTATGAAAAATCAAGTATGGACTCTTGATACATAAAGCTTGAAGTTCAGAAATATGTCTGGCAGAAGTAATAGTGACCAAAAACATGACAAATACTCGAGGTCGCAAGAAGAGGCTGGTTCGAAAGGTGCCATTGTCAGAGCTTGTAGAACTAATGATAAATCTCATGGTTGAATAGGTTCTCTAAAAGGTGGCTTCAGATGATTCACACCTTTTATGAAGGTCTTGCACAATTTATGGGACATAAGAGAGGAATCTTGGACACCCTTATGAAAATTAGAAATTGCAGCCAAATGAACTCTAATGGTAGAGGCCGATAGACCCGATTGAAACAGGTCGGCCAGATAGTCTAGTATTGTTGACACTGGTGCTGAAAAGAGGTCTACTTGTTTATCTTTCAGCCAACAGGTAAATCTTTTCCATTGCTCAGATAAGTAATTCTAGTGGAAGACTTATGAGAAGCAATGAGAATATCACGTACTGGTAAAGAAAGATCATTCTGCCTGGCAATCAAGGGAATTGGAGTAGCCAAGCCATTAACTTCAGGCTGTTCTGGATGGGATGAATCAGGTTATGTGGGTGTGAGATCAACTCTGGGGTTGGATGGAGAATTCATGGTCGATCTAGTAGGTGATGCCAAAGGAAGGGGAACCAAATATGTTGAGGCCAATATGGTGCTATGAGGATCATCTTGCTCTTCAACCACTGGGCTTTCTTCAGAAACTGGGGAATGAGGGGAAAGGGTGGAAATGCGTAAAGAAGACCCAAGGGCCAATCATGGACTAGAGCATCCCTGGGTGACTGTCCTGGAGGCGGAATCAGGGCAAAGTAGTTGCTGCATTTGTAGTTGGTCGGGGATGCAAAGAGGTCGCAGCAAGGACAGCCCCAGCGGTGGAAGATCTCCGTTGCTATCAAGGGATTCAGGGACCACTTGTGAGGTGGAAGAATGCACCTGCCAGCTGAGTCTGTCTGCTATCATGTTGGAACTCCCGGGAATGTGCGTTGCTAGAAGAAACCAGTTGGTAGCCATCGCCCATTGCCATATCCTCATGGCCTCTCAACAAAGGGGGTAAGATTTGGTTCCACCTTGCTTGCTGATGTACCAGACCACTGTCATGTTGTTTGATTGAATCGCAATTGTCCCAGATGGCAGCAGGGGATGGAATGCTTGCAACGCCAGAAGCACCGCCCTCAGCTCTAGAACATTTATATGCAGATGGACCTCCAGTTGGGACCAAGTGCCTTGGACTGTCTGTCCCTGACATAGCCCCCCCACCTCATCAGGGAGGTGTCTGAGGTCACTGTGGCCTTGGGATGCTGGGGGGAGAAGGGGCGCGACCATTGTGAGAGATTGTGTGTCATCCATCAATTTAAATCCTGCTTGCACCTGTGGGTTACTCGAATCATGGCTGAAAGAGGATGCTGAAAAGGATACCATTGGGTGAGCAGTAGCCATTGTAGAAACTTCATGTGAAACCTGGCCAGGGGAACAATGGTGATGGAGGCTGCCATAGAACCCAACAGCTGTAGAACCGAGTGAGCTGTGGATTTTTCCTTTGAAAGGAATGAAATTAGTTGTTGCTTTATCCTTAGAATTCTGTGCTCTAGAATAGCAGCTCTGCAGTTTTTTGTGTCCAAGATAACCCCTATGAATTCTGTCGACTGAGATGGGGTGAGATTAGATTTCTGCCAGTTTATGGTTATGCCTAGCCTTTGAGCAGTGAGGAGAGAGTTTGCCAGGGCTTTCTCTGGTAGATGTCTGGTGGGGGTGGAAATGAGCCAGTCGTCTATGTATGGAAACACCTAGAATCCTTGAAGTCGAAAGTGAGCTGTGACAACACAAGAAGCTGTAGTAATTGGTTGTTTTGGACCATTTCTAGCTCTTTTGTAGTTCACTGTTTAAAATCCACCTCTGGGCGTTTTTTTCTGGCTATACTGCTCAGACAAGCTCCACGTGGGTTTACAGAGTGGTCCTAGCAGCAGGGAAGTCAGAAAAGCGACTACCTTCTGGATTTAAGTATCTTTGCTTTTTTTTCACTTGGAATAGCTTCTGTAGCTTACCTTGAACTAGCCTGAACTGTTTTTAACTGATTGCTGCATTATTTTAAAATCTGCACTTAAAGTTACATTTTAGTCGAATTTGATCGAAAGTTTGCTTGTTTGTTTGTTTAATTTAACTCTGGAGGCTGCCCACTAAAGTGTGCTAGCCTGTGTAACTAATTTATCACTGTTTCTGCATTTTCTGTGTGTTTCTACCAAAAAAACAAAAAAATAATCCTTGTTTTCCTGCCTTCCTCAACTAGTTTAGACCAGTTTACAGGCATTGCTGTATTCTGGGCTGTGGTGTAGTTCCTGTGTTGTCCATTACCTTACTTGGATAGAAGGAAGTTTCTTTGCTCACCAGTGGGTACCTGTCCTTGGGGGAAGTGACCTCAGCACAAGAAGCTGTAGTAATTGATTGTTTTGGACCATTTCTAGCTCTTTTGTAGTTCACTGTTTAAAATCCACGTTTGCACGGCTTTGCGCGGTCGTGCACATCGGTTAAATAAGGTTAAACTTTTTCTGGCTCCGCCAAGTCTGCTCTTCAAATTTTCCCTTAAGGAAGCTCTACTCTTAGTATAACCAGACTACTCACTGTATTATAAGCCTAGCACTTGTTCTCAATACTTCTCTACTAAGTAAGCACTCTCGTACTAAGTAAAGCACTACATCTACTTACCACCCCTGTGAATATCCACTTCCCTTAAAGGTATACCACTCCCTTATACTGTTCTAGCATGTCGAGTGGTAGATTACTGGCGTCGTCTCCAGTTCAGCTGGTCAATCTGGGTATCTTGAGACAATGCTACAATTGTCTCATGTACACAGATAACCCTCTCCTCCTCCCAACAAACACAAATACATGTGAGAGATGCAACTATATAGCCAAACTGGAGGCTGAACTCTCTCAACTCAGGGCTGGCATGACCAGACAGGAGGAGATGGCAACCACACACACAACAATCCCAGTCCCACATAGACCTACCACAACTGCAAACCAAACACATAAAAACACAAATACATACTCGGAGGCTCTAATAAAAAGCTTACCAAAACAACAGAGGCTCCCAAAGCAGACATCCAAAATCCACCACCTCAAAACAAAACACATGCAACACATACTTCAATAAATCAGTGTGTCGACCAATCGCAGCCCTTAAGGCCAAACACCTTGCCTGATACACTAGTAATAGGTGACTCCATAGTCAGACACACTGATGTCCCACTGACCAGGCTGAACAAGGAGAAGGTGACTGTGAGCTGTCTATCAGGAGCTAGGATCCGCCACATAACACACGCACTCAGGACACTCCAAAGCAAGTACAAATATGACTCCGTCATTGTCCATGCTGGTGTGAATGACCTGAGATGTACCTCCCTGGACTACATGAAAAGAGACATAGAGGAGCTCTCTGATTATGTAGCCCAGGCTGGTATGACCCTGACCCTGAGCAGCATCTTGCCCTCACCAAGAATAATACCACAATACAAAGACAAGATGATCAGCTTTAACAATTGGCTCAAGTACTGGTGTCATTCTAAGGGGATCCAATGTCTGTCTGCCTGGGATGATATGTTGGACAAGCCACGCTGCTTCGCAAGGGATGACTTACACCTGTCACCACTGGGCTTCCGGATATTGGCTAAGGCTCTTGCCACCCCCATAGTGCCTTTTTTAGGCAAGGCTCAAAAGACAAACCCACCTCCTTAGAAAACAAAAATGGAAAAAAACTAAGGGTAATGCTGCTCAACGCCAGAAGTCTAAATCTCAAGATGCAGGCACTTGATCAGCATGGAGAACATCGACGTTTGTGCAGTAACTGAAACCTGGTTCAAGGCTCCTGAGAGCACCCCAGCACTACCAGGCTATACCTCGTATCATGCTTTTCGGCCCCAAAACCCGGGCCAAACCACAAAGGGAGGGGGAGTGTCCATATTCATAAAGGACACCCACACCTCCAGGTTAGTAGCAACACATGAAGTATCAGAGACCATACAGGTGCAACTAACCATAGGCAAAACTGCTATACAACTGGTAGCATGTTACAGACCACCCTCCCAATCTCAAGAACCCCACTCAGCCTTCCTGAAGATATTGGAGGATATGAATGTATCACAAAATACCATCATCCTGGGAGACTTCAACTACCCAAACATAGATTGGGTACATTATTCTAGCCCTAATACCCTAGCCCAAAGGTTCCTGGAATTCATAAATTCAAATGCACTGGAACAACTAGTCACCTTTCCCACTAGGGGAGATAATATACTAGACCTGATCATCACAAACATGGGGACAAAATGCTCCACACCAGAAGTATACCCCTCACTAGTGAGATCTGACCACAAACTAATCACCCTGGATATACATATCCCACCTCCACCCCCAGCACAAAAGACCACAGTGAAAAACTTCTCAAAAGCAGACTTCACTCTTCTTAAGACTGAGATGGTATCCTTTAAGCCCACTGTGCCAGTGGATACCACATCCCACAATGCGAATCCTTCACAAATGCTTTCTATGGACATCTCCAAGAATGCATGGATCATGCAATCCCAAACAAATCCAAGTCCCTCTCCACCAAATGTAAGCGTCCTGTCTGGTGGACCTCAGCCATAAACAAATTGTATAACAAAAGAAGGAAGCTACTGCACGTCAGAGCGAACTCCCATGAAGGGAAGACATCTCTGATCAACATTAGCAGAAAACTATGTTCTCTCATAACAACATCCAAGGCAAACTTTGAGAGAAAAATCGCTAAGGACACTAAAGATAACCACAAAGCCTTCTTCAGCTATGTTAGAAACTTGGGCGGAAACCCTCCGATATGCTCAGAGTTGGTTCACAGCAACAAAAAATACACTGAACCCACAGATATTGCTAACGTTCTGGCTGACAGGTTCAGTGCAAATTTCTCCCCTCCTTCACCCCCAAAAGAAGAAATACTAATCCCAGCTGAATGTAATCTTCCTGTCATCTCAGATGTCCAAGTGAGAACCGCCCTAAACAAAGCAAAAACACAGCATCAATGGGACCTGACGGTATCCCGGGTGCGTGTTATGTGAACTCAAGAGGAGCTAAACCCACACATAAAATGCTATTTAACCTTAGCCTTACTTGGGATATGTACCTGAACACAGGCATACAGCAACAGTGGTCCCACTCCACAAGGGGTGCCTCTATAGACCCTGGAAACTACGCCCCATAAGCTTAACTAGCCTGGTCTGCAAAGCTATGGAAAGAATCATTATGGAACTCATAAACAGAGACATAGGGGACCTACAGACACTTGACCCCACCCAGTTCGGCTTTGTAAAGGGAAGATCCTGCCTTTTAAACCTGGTTGACTTTTTTGAAACAGTCACTAGAGCCATTGATGAGGGCAAAGCAGTCCATACAGCATACCTGGACTTGGCTAAGGCCTTCGACACAATACCCCACTCAGGCATCATAGATAAGCTAAACAGCTTAAAAGTAAACCCTTATGTCACTAGATGGGTTGCAAACTGGCTAAAGGACAGAACCCATAAAGTTAAAATCGCTGGAGCAATGTCAGACTCAAAGCCAGTCACAAGTGGTGTCCCACAGGGATCTGTCCTGGGACCCCTCTTGTTCGGCATTTATTTCTCAGATGTTAAAGCAAACATGGGAGGGCTGTGGCTGACAAAGTTTGCAGATGACTGCAAACTAGGTGCCATAGTCGATACACCAGCAGACACACACATCCTACAAAAAGGCCTCACTGAAATGGATAACTGGTGCCGTAGTCACGGCCTTAAACTAAATGCCAAAAAATGTATAGTCATCCCTTTTGGAAAAACAAAGTACCCACAAATTATCACATAGACAGCAACCCACTGAGTACGGAAAAAGTAATCAGAGACCTAGGGACCCAAGTAGACAGTGACCTCACATTTGACACCCACGTTGCCAAAGTGGTTAGAAAAACATTCTACCTTGCACACCTCATCATGAAGGGATTCACATCCAGATCCAAGGATGTCATTGTACCCCTATATTCCTCCCTCATCAGACCCATGATTGAGTACAATGCCCCATTTGGTATGTACCTCACCCGGCATTTGAAACAGCTGGAGAGACCACAAAAGTACCTCACCAAAAGGATCAAGGGTCTCCAACATATGTCTTATTCTGCCAGACTAAAGAAACTTCAGCTCTATTCAGTAGCATACCACCTGCTCAGAGGTGATCTCTGCCTGACGTACAAGGCCATGTCCAATCAGGATCTGATGGACATGCTCCACCTCAAAAAAATCCAAATCCATCAGGACCATGAGAGCTAAAGACTTAAACCTCGGCACAAGTATGAATAGGACATGCTGGAGGGATAGATTCATAACCCAGAGGCTTCCCATGCTTTGGAACAGGATCCTAGTTCATATTAGGCAGAGCCCCTCACTGACTCTCTTCAAGAGAAATCTTGATGAGTGGATGGGAGATCGTAAGTTTACCCCAGGGGTCACATCTGTGTCACTGCTAGACAGGGGCACAGTAAACTAATTCTATTATATAAGGGGACCTTCATTGTGTCACTACTAGACAGAGGCACAGTATTCTAGATTTATTCTGTACATTTTTGTACCATTTCATGGGGTGGCAAAAGCCACATCACTATGGCTAGGCTTACAAATGCCCCAGGGCAGATAGCCTAGTACTATACTATGAAACTATGAACTGCCATGCACTTTGTGAACACTCTGGAGGCTGTAGAGAGTCTGAAGGGCAGTAGTCTGAACTGGTAGTGACTGGCTCCCGCACGGAAGTGCAGAAATCTTCTTGATGGCCTGTCCACCTTTATGTGGTAGTATGCATCTTGAAGATCTATAGAGCACATCCAATCATCTTTTTCCAAAAGTGGGAGGATAGACTGTATTGTGACCATCCAGAATTTTTGTACTCTCACAAACTTGTTCAGTACACTGAGATCCAAAATTGGTGTCCAGTCCACGGTTTTCTTTGGCACCAAAAATAGTCTTGAGTAGAATCCGGATCCTGTCTGGTCTGGAGGGACTATTTGGATGACTCTTTTTCTTAGCAGCTTTTTTATCTCTAGTGCTGCTTCTTCCCTTTGACTGGGTGGAACATCGGGAAGATTTTTTGACGGGATGGGACAAAGATCGAAGGGGATATGATAACCTCTGGTTATGATCCTTTGTACCCAAGAATCGGTGGTGATAGTTAGCCAGGCAGAAGGGTACAAGGAGAAACATCCCCCAACCACCTCCACAGGAAAGGAGTTGGGCCACTCTTCAGGAGGGCTGGTAGGATTGACCAGGGAAAGAATCCCTGGAACCCTGGTTACGCAGTCCCCCTCTGCCTCAAAAGGAGACTCTTCCTTGTGAGTTTCCCTCTCTGCCTCTGGGGCAGAACTCGGCCTGTGTGTCACAGAAAGGACCCTGAGATTTCTTGAACCATATCTTCCCACAGTTTTGGTTTTGGGAGAAAGCACGTTGAGGGGAAGAATAACAGACACCTACAGCAGAAAGGGTCTTACCGTCCTGTTCACATCTGGCCAGTGTGCTTTTAACTTTGGGCCCAAACAACGAGGAGGGCTCAATGGGGGCATTAAGAAAAGAAGACTTAAAGGGTTCCGCGAAGTTGCACAAGTGCATCCAGGCATGTCATCTCAAGACCGCAGCTGAACCCACTGCTCTAGCTGCTCCTTCTGATGCGTGAGATATCAGTCGCATAGAGGAGTTAGATATAGTTTCAATGGTGGCTAGCTGAGAGGCCACTTTGTCACGGACCTCATCAGACAAAGCACCAGCCAAGGTTTCAGAGAGCTCAGAAACCAGATCCCTTTGAAGCCTGGTGAAATGTGCCATATAATTCAGGGACCTGATAGCAAAGGTCGCTGAAGCAAAGGTGCGCTTCCCTATCCTGTCCAGGGCCCGGGACTCTTTGTTATGCGGATGGCCAGTCTGTCTTTCTTCTTCTGCCAGATCCTTTTTTGTTGCGGCCCCTACCACCAAAGCATCGACAGGAAGACCTTTGGACCAATGGGGATCCGAAGCAGGAGGGGATAAGATCTTATCTGGCCTCCGGGGAATAGCTTCAACGGTATCAGGAGCCTTCCAAGCACTCTGCACGATGAGCCGAACAAGTTCATCGGCAGGTGGAGTAACCCAGGAGGAAGGGGGCTGGGCATGAAAGGCCTGCAGGAACACATTTTCCTCAGAGGTTGGATTAAAGGACTGCCAGTCACCTCTCTGTTTCAGGATTTTGAGGATATCGCCAAAGGATACCTCAGAGGGTGACCGAGGGGATCCTTCCACCTCATCGAAATCTGTGTCTTCGGTGAGGGACTCCTCTGTGGAGTCCATGTGCTTCCTCTTACACAAACTTTTCCGGTGGACCTCCTCAGCAGGAGAAGCTGGAGAAGACAGCAGAAAAGGGGATTCCTGAGGGAATATGTCCTGCGGCCCTTGCACCCGGAGTCCGCTAGGTGCGACTTGTGGAACCAGTGAACCAGAGGAGGGCGGAGGTATAGACAGTCAGGTATCGACAGCAGCAGTGAAAGCCTTCTCCATCAGTTGGAAGGCTGGTCCACTCAAAGAGGAGTGTATGTCTAGGGCAGGGTCACCCCTCCCCTAAGTGGTTGAGCCTGCCGACTCAGAGTCCCTGGATGGCTGTGGAGCAGCAAGCTATGTGTCACAGCTGACATCCTGGGTCATAGCAAAACTTTCCTGCCATGAAGGCAACTGTGGTTCCTTAGTGAGATCCATAAAGGGAACCGCAGAAGGGGAAGACTGTGTTATAGCCATGGACTTCAAAGGCAATGAAGGAGGAGAATAAGAAGGGGTATTTGGAGATGGGTGATCACCTCCCAAGGAAGGATAGTTCCTGAGAGGTGGGATACCTCTGGTCAAGAGTACCTGTGGTCCACAAGATGCAACACATCATGTTCGGAAAGGCTTCTAGTGGATCTCACGGAGACTGAGGGAGAAACAGGCCTGTCCACAGACTCGGTGCCCATCCCATCTGACCGCACCAAGGATAACGGTGCCGAGAAAGAATGGACTAAGGTTGTCTGCACCGAAGAAGTCATCAGTGCCGAGGTCATTGTCTGCACCGATACAGGGATCAGTGCCGAAGTAGTTGTCAGTGCCGAAGTGGGACTCGGTGCCAAAGCTGGAACCAACAAAGCTAAAGTCAACAATAAAGGCCTCGGTTCCAAGGAAGATCAAGGAGCCAATGCGGTCAAGGTCTGCGCCGACTGAATGGTCGGTGCTGATACAGTGGTAATGGTCTGAAAAGAGGAGCCCCTCTGTGCCGATATATAGAAGGCTGCAGGAGAGGACGGAGCTGAAATCACTAATGGAGCCAAAGGCCTCGGTGCCGAAGGTCTAGGCACCGAAAGCACTGGGGCTGACTGAGAGAGCTCCAAAGCTGAAAATTTAGCCTTTTTAGGTTTTGGTTGGTGAGAGTCCCCAGCCGGGGATGAAGGCAAGGATTTAGCCTTAGTAGAAACATCCATTTTCTTATGGGCTCTAGGAGGGGTTGAGACCTCCGACCCAGAAATAGCCTCTGAAAAGGGAGAATTTAGAAGTCCCTTCAGTATCAGCTTGTTTTTCCTTTCCAACAAAGTTCTATTAGAAAAGTTCTCACAAATAGTACAGGGTGGTTCAACAGATAAATGGGAAGCTCTCAAACAATAAACACACAAAGAGTGTGCATCAGAAGTAGGCAGTTTGTGTCCACAATCAGAACACCGCTTAAATCCCGGACTACCTTTTTATCTGCCATGACAACAAATTAATTAATAGAGAAGTACCAACAATGATACAAAAGAGTACCCGAAGGTATGAGAGAGAAAAGGGAAAAAGATTACCAATGATGGTAAAGACAGAATACCTCGCAGTAAAAGTAGTAAAGAAAAAACAGAAAAACCTGAGGAAATTATGAACGCTAAATGTGATAGGGTAAGAGACAATAAAATGTGAACTTTTCTGACAGAAAAGTAATTTGTAAAGCAATTAAACAACAATTGACTGTACTTAGCTCAAGAGAAGTAGCTTGACACGACTGGATGGCAACGCGGCAAATGAAATCTGAGGTAACAGGGAGAGGGGGATTGTGGGTAAGAGTTTAGCTCAAAAGTTTGAAGCTGACGCGAGCTTGGAAAATGGCTGGCTCGGTTCCAAGCTCGGAACCGATACCCATGCGTAAGGAATGAATGAGGATTAACAATATCAGATCACAGCTTCTGTGGAACCTGACAGTATCCCAGGTTGTATTCTGCACCATCTCCAGCAAGAACTAGCCTCACCATTGAGCACCCTATTCAACCATAGCCTAAGTACAGGTGTCATTCTGGCAGAGTGAACTGCCATTGTCATCCCCTTGCACAAAGGTGGTGCCACTACTGACCCCAGAGACTATCACCCCATTAGTTTGACAAGTTTGATCTGTAAGGCCATGGATCATATTATTATGGACCTCATAAACAAAGACATATGCAATCTTCAAGCACTTATTTATTTATTTATTTATATTTGTTGACCGGGAGTGTCCAACTGGACGTAGGTCCATTTTCAGCGGAGGCCCGGGGAGAAAAGCTCCACAGTTAAAATAAACAGACAGTAGTTACATTGGATTACATAGTGATTAACAATTTACATAGCAATTACTTACAACATATTTACAGATGAAGAACATAGTACATCAGTAGACAACTAGAATCTTTATCTGTGAAGCACATAACAGACATTAACAAATGTTAAAATAAGAAGTTCCTGCTGTATAAGTACTAGGCTTATGAGCATCTGAGCTTGCTATAATCAAGGTAGTTAGTGGAGTGGAAAGAAAGGTAGTGGTTGGATGGGGTGGGTGATATTAGAGTGGGAGTTGCAAGGGCATAGCCAGCATGTTTTTAGGTGCTTTTAGTAACGTTTTGAAGTGGGTGCATGATGGTACGGAGGTAATTGTGGGTGGGAGGGAGTTCCATAATTTGGCTATGTGCAAGACAATAGTGCTTCACCAGCAGAGATATTGGCTTTAGTGATCTGCAAGTGATTTTTGTTGCTGGATCTTAGTGGTCTGGTGATGCGATAGGGTTGGAGTAGATTCTGGAGGGATGGGACATTTAGTGGATAGTTTACTAGTTTGTGGGAGAGTGAGAGTTGATACCATTAAAGGAGGTGAGGGAGTTCAAGCCAGCCCAGTTCAGCAAGTGAGAGACAGTGGTGACTACGGTAGAATGCCCCTGTGGAGAATTTGTCAATTTTATTGTAGCAGGTCTCCAGCTTGTTTAGATCGCATCACCTTAGGTTGGTATATATTGGAGAGGCATAAAGTAGGGTGGAGATAAGGTGGGAATTTGCTATTGAAATCTTTGCTGCTTTGGTGAGAAGATGCTTATTTCTGTATAACGCTCCTAGTTTTTTGTGGACTTTTTTATGGTCATGGATATGTGAATGTCAAGTTTTAGTTTATTGTCTATTTCCACTCCTAGCAATTTGGTGTGTTCAGTTGGGTATATAGTGGTGTTGTCTTTTGCGGTGATGTTAAAGTGAGAGTTGTTTTGAGTATGTTTGGTGGGTTGGAAGATGAGTAGTTTAGTTTTGTTTGGGTTGAGTATTAATTGGGCATCGGATAACCAAGTTTCAACAGAGGAAAAGGCTTCCTGTGTGACTTTTTGCAGTTTGGGTAGGGACTGGGCTGAGCAGATGATGGTGAGTCATCTGCGTATTGTATAAGTGTGCCATGTGTGGTGGCAGAGGCTAGATTATTTGTGAAAACAGAGAAGAGTAGGGGTCCAAGGATGGATCCTTGGGGAACCCCTATGGAGACAGGTAGTTGGGGAGATATGTCATTCTGCCATACAAGGGATTGTTGGCGGTCAGACAGGTAACTCTGAAACCAGTTGGTGACTGATTGTGAGAAGGATAGGTTATTGAGGACAGAGATAAGTTGTTTGTGTGGGACCATGTCAAATGCTTTAGATAGGTCTAGGAAAGTAGCAGAGTAGAGATAGCCATTGTTTTTATGCTGAAGGATAGTGTTAGTAAAGGAGAGTAAGGTAGTGGTGGTGCTATGGTTTGGTCGGAAACCATGCTGAGTATTGGAAAGGAGGTTGTTAGTAAGGAGGTAGTCTGAGACCTGAGAGTGTATTCATCTCTCTAGTATTTTGGAGAGTGGAGAGAGAATAGCTATGGGGCGGTAATTGGTTAGTTCTATGGAGGGTCCGCCTTTGTGGAGGGGAATTATATGTGATATTTTCCACAGTGTGGGAACATAACTTTCTGACAGAGATCAGTTAATCAAGATGGATACTGGGTAGGCCAGAGCATCAGCTGCAATTTGTAGGTATTCACTTGGGAGGTTGTCTGCTGCTAATTTGGTGGGTTTAAGTTTAGTTAAGAGTTTTTTTATGTTGGAGGTAGGTACAGGAGAAAAAGAGAAGGCAGTGGGGAGATTAGTAGTTGAAGGTGTGGGTTGGAGGGGAGGGGGGTTGTGTTGTTTAGCTAGTGATAGTATGGTTTGTGTGAAGTGTGTGTTGAATGAGGTAGAAATATTTTCTGAAGAGTGAGGGATGTTAGGAGGAGGGGTACTGACTTTACCTGGGTGGAGGATGGAGTTTATGGACTTGATCCCACCCAGTTCAGATTCGTCAAGGGCGGATCTTGTCTGTTGAACCTGGCTGACTTTTTTGAGACTGTCACCAAGGCCGTGGATGACAGAATGTCAGTACATACAGCTTACTTTGACTTTGCCAAAGCCTTTGACACAATTTCCCACTTTGGCATCATCAAAAAGCTAACACAACTTGGTATAAATCCCTATCTCATCAGATGGGTGGCCAACTGGCTCACCAGTAGGACCCAGAACGTCAAAACAGGTGACTCTTCCTCTGACAGCAGACTTGTCACTAGTGGTGTTCCCCAGGGATCTGTCCTGGGACACCTACTGTTTGGCATCTACTTCTCAGAGGTCCAGGCAAAGACAAAAGGCCTCTGGCTCACCAAGTCTACAGACAGCTGTAAGTTGGGTGCTGTGATTGACTCCCCAAATGATGTTAAGATACTACAACAGGGTCTCATAGCAAAAAATGAATGGTCCAAAGTCATGGCCTTAAGTTAAATGCAAAAAAAAATATTATCATACCATTTAGCAAAAACATAGCCCCTACTGTTTACCACATCAGTGGCAACCCCCTAAGCACACAGCCTGTGGTGACACACCTGGGTACACAGGTTGACAACAATCTCACATTCGACCATCATGTAGTAGTAGTGGTCAGAAAAGCCTTTTACTTGGTTCATCTCATAAGTAAAGGGATTGCATCCAGAAAACATGAGGTTATTACCTCGCTGTACTCCTCCCTCATTAGGCCAATAGTTGAGTACCTCTCCAAACACCTGCACCAACAAGAAAGGCCACAGAAATACCTCACAAAGAGAATCCAGGCTGAAATCACTATCACTCTACTTGATATTGTACAGATTGCTCAGAGGTGATCTGTGTTTCGTCTACAATTCAATCTCTGACCCTGCCCTAGTAGAGATGCTCCATATCCGTAAGTCTAACTCCTTGCACATTACCCGATCAAAAGGCCTAAATCTAATATGCAACATTAACAAAACCTACTGGAGAGAAAGGTTTGTCTCCCAGAGGCTGCTCCGTCTCTGGAACAGACTCCCAATACACATCAAAGAAATCACGTCACTGACCATCTTCAAGCGCAACCTTGATAAGTGGATGGGAAACCACAAATTTGTCCCAGGGCTTCCACCTGTGTCCCTCACTGACAGGGGTGACAGGTGCTGACTGAGGTTTCCTTTTTTGGGGATAAACTCTTGGCTAGGCTTGTAAGGGCCCCAGGGCCATTAGCCTAGTAACCTCCTATGATGCTATGGTTGTGTCACAGAGGATGCAGCTATGGTTAATAAGATGTGAATTGCAGTACACATTTACTTTCTCAGCTGTGGATGGGGGTATTTGCTATAGAAATCAGTAATACTTATGTTATTACTTCTATCAAAGACCAGTTGTTTGCAGCAATGTCCATTTTATTCATGAGTACTAGATTAAGTTAGGCCTCTACTAAGCATCAATCAGATTAAAATGTCTGTTTGTAAAATACAGAAGTATATATAATCAGTTCAAAAACAATCCTACTCATCTGAATACAACCTTTCCAATGAGGTTAGCAGCTAAAAAGTACAAACAGTGTACATCACTGTTGTGCCACATGCATTATTTTATCATTACATCTACAGTTAAACAATTTGTATCTCATTAAATAGTGCATTGTAGCATGCAAATCTTAGATGTTATTAAGTATGAGGGTCATCACACTCTGAATTGTCCTGCATCTCATGAACAATATGCTAGATGCCTGCAAAAATTAATATCATTAAAATATTTAACTCATTACACAGGAACAAGGATCAAAACAAGGCAATGATGACAGGGACCATAAGATGTATAACCATATATAACTTTAAGCAGAGACACAAGTTATTGCCATCCTTTACCAGCACTTAATAGTGCCCCCCCTCCCATTATGAACACTTAACATTACCCACATTAAAGAGGTTTGACAACTTTGTGCAGAACTAAGTGCTACTTACAGATTTGCATGTAGTGATCTGTGTATGATGGACGGCTTGCTTTCAGCTTTCCTAGTCTTATAAAATACATTTTAGTTTATGCATATGTGTATGTGTGTGTGTGTTTGCATGTATACTTTTTCATTTTAGTAACCAAGTATTTCTCACTGCACCAAAGTCTAACTACAAGTGTGACTCGGGAACATACTTCAACAGTTGTGTACATAAAAAGTGCACAACTTCATGGCAACAACCATTTGCAAGATTACATAGATTATACTTACAGTGATGAAATGGTGGGGCATGATACAAATGCAAAGAAATATTAGGAAATGTTTGGAGGGAGAACTTCACTTAGCTAGTGCAATTTAACAGTAACTAATTCATTATAAACAAAAACTACCGCATATGGGATACAGTATATTGCAGTAGATATAGTCTGGGTTTGGCTAGTCCCACACAAAATATGGGAAAGTTACAGCCATCCATCCACAACCCCTTTTCCCCATTTTTTTGCACATTGGGTCAGGGTGTCACTTCAACAGTGACAATTATCCACAGCCAAGGTTCACTCCACTGTGTGGCTAGCCCTGCTGCGTCTGTTCTTCCATACCACACTTGCACACACACTCACACCTATCGCCAGTTTAGAGTGTCCAGTCCACCTACTGCATGTCTTTGGAATGCAGGAGGAAAATGGCGCACCCTGAGGAAACCCACATGAACACAGGGATGACATGCAGACTCCACACAGAATCAAACTGGAAATCCTCTTGCTGTGATGCAATAATGATATCTGCTGCACAGCTGTGCCACTCACAGCAGATAATTCCTTGTTTGCAGTGTGCTAGCATGAACTGCATTCCTTGTGAAGAGAGAGTAGCAGTTAACTACATATATTGGTAGGGTATTATGGGCAAGAATCCATACAGGTAGCAAGTAGCAACTACAAAATAACACCAGGCATCTCTGGTGCAGACATTTTGTTTTATTCTGACAGCATATTGTAACAACAAATCCTTCAGAGCTTTGAATCACACAGACCATTCCAGTGGTATAAATTACAGACATATGCAAGTTACCTTTTATAATTGTATACATTAATTACATAATTAGCCCAGACCACTCAAAATGCTTAAAGGCAAATATTAACTTGCTTCTAAATATTGGGCCTTATGCTGAAATGGAGTTGTACCTTAAGCAGGAGTCAACTGAAGCTGCTGTGGAACAAAGTGAGAGCTTATGGGACTTTAAGATACGTGATATATGTGAGAGTTGTGGTTGAGGAGAAGGAAGTCTGAATGAGGAGGTCAAAGCTAGAATTAGATGCACTGCAGTCATATGGCAAAAAGTGTTAGGGATAGTATGCGACAGAAGAATACCAAAAAGAAACTGAAAAACTGTTTAAAAAAACAGTGTATGGCAAGTGTTTCCATATGGCACAGAAACCTGGACAGTGAAACTAGATCAGTTGAAGTAGCTTGAGATAATGGACAGGATGTGCCTGAGACAGGCAGCGGGATGCACGCTGTTGTGACAGATTAAATGAGGTCATCATAGTACAAGCAAAAGTAGCCTCAGTTCAAGAGAAGGTCAGTAAGAACAGTTTCTAATGGTTTGGCCACATGTAAAGGAAAGCAGCAGGCTACTTGGTAAAGCAGATTTGGGGAAGATGGGAATAGGGCAGTAGAAGATGAGGATGTATGGATGGATTGCATGAGACAATATCTGCAACAGACAAGCATGACTGTCAAAGAAAGTAGAAGAGTGGCTGTGAATCAAGTGATGTGGCAACAGTTGACATGCCACCTCAAATCCAAATAAAAAAAGTAAAAAAAGAGAAGTTGATGATGGGAATGATGATTATCTGTTTCAGGAGAAAAAGTGAAGACATTTGTCTTAATGGAAAAGGGGGTTGATAATGATAATGGCTGGTTTGAGGAGAAAAAGTAGAGATACTTGTCTCACTGGCATAATAAGATAAAGCCCTAAGACCCTGGTGACCAAGGTTGATTAGCAGCTCAAGTACTGGATCAACTGATGAGGGATTTGCAGAAGGATGAAGAGGCTCTTCCTGCTTATCTCTCTCTACAGCAAAAGCATATAGGAAGTGCAGCGGCACTGATGCTGACCATGGACAAAATACAGGGGCTGACCATAAGTGGTAAAAGCATTGTGACTGTTGATAGCTTCTTCAAAATGCTGATGCGTGCCCTCATCCAGACTGCTACTCCTCACCTTGAAAGGAGTAGGGTGTAATTCAAACATATCATCACCTTTTGAGACACAAGTTACAGTGCTGAAGTTCCCTCTCCATATTGCATATAAATGCACTCTTACTCTGCCAGATATAGTCTCAACATTCAAAATTCAAGTGGCAATGGTTTGTGAAACAAATTACTGAGGAGAACATTTCTTTGCTCAAGAATTTGGGACAAAGCCAAAAATAATGGTGGGGAGCAAAGGCCTAAAACCAGAGACAATTTTAAATACTTGGCTAATTTACTTCAAAAGTTAAGTGAACAACAGATTTTTGCATCAACGTACATTCTATGAATAATAAGTAGTATGAAACTAATTTCTTACTGAATTTGGTAAAAGACATTCTAACCTCAGGCAAAATTAGAAAATGTCACTGACCTCTGATGACGGTCTCTTTATATTAAACTGCTAATTCACCCCAAAGAAACTAAAGCAGTGATCTTTGAAACTACTAAGAAATTGACTTCAGCCGCCCAACCACACCTTTTCTACTGAAAGACAAGGGCAACACTGTTCTCAATTTTTTGCAGCAGAAATACCTTGGACTGACTTGAACCATATTTTTCCCTTACCACTCACACAGACAACAAACAAAAAAAGTTTTGGCAAAACTAGAACTCTGTTACTAAATCACACACCTTCTTTCCCTTATTGCCTAGGCTGCCACTGCCAAAAAATATTCTACTTTTATAATCTGAATACATTTTTGCTGGTGCTGCATTCCTCTTACAATACTTAGATTTTACAAATTACTTTTCTTTGGGGTTAATGTCATCCATAAAGGGTAAATGCCAGTGTGGGAGACTGATTTCCCCATAAAGAGTGCCAAGATAAATGTCTTTTTTGCCTAGGTGCTGCTCATGACCATACATCTTGTTCAATTTGTCAGGCATTTGTCCCCAAAACTCTTCATAGTTGTCTTTCTTCCCTTTCATTGTATCTTGAGAACCAGCTTCTTAACCTTCTTGCTGCAGATACTATGGATGGAAGTTCCTGCCCTGAGGGTCAGCCATCAGGGAAGAAGAAGGTACATAAGGTAAGACCGGAGTCTTCTGCTGTCCAGCCTCTGCTGGGAGTTTCTCCTGAGGTTATTATGAACCCAGAAGCTTGCCTAGTTGTTTTGCCAGATTCTTCTACCACATCTGGGTTAGAGGCCAGTGATGATCTGGTGGGCAGCATGTCTGAGAGGGGTTCCACAGTTTCTCTTTAGGGAAGAGGTTCCTACTACAGTTGTGGAATGCTGTCCTGGGTCTGAGCCTTCTCAGGTTTCTAGGATGGACGTCCCCTTAAAAAAGAAACAGAAAACTAATCATGTTTCTTCTGCTCCTAGGGATCCACAAAGTGAGTGGCAGGCCTTTACTCAGGGGTTATTTAATGCTTCACTGTCATTGAGGCCTCCTCAAGGGGTTTCAGTTCCTGCTCCTCCTTGGTCCTCTTCTTCCCCTAAAAGACCCAGAGACTTGAATTCTTCTGAGGTGGATTATAATGATGACTCCCTTGCTTATTCTATTCAGATTCCTTCCCTTTAGATTATAGGTCTGAGGAGGAGAATTCTCATGCTCTAGATAATCCTTCTGAGGAAATTTCTTTTGGGGACACAGTCTCTAGGATGATGGAATTTTTTAAGTGGGATTGTGCCCAGGTTTCGGATAGCCATAAGAAGTACTATGAGTTACTGCAAATGGAATCTCCTAAACCTGCAGCCATTCCTCCTGTCTAGTCTGCTTTATTGGATGTTTTTTCCAATGCCTCTAAAGCACTGGATTCTCTGCCCCCTGCTCCCAAGAAGTCTGACAGGTTTTATAGGGTGCCTGAGGATTGTTCCTTTTTGTTTAAGTGTCCTGCTGCTGACCCCTCTGTGGTGTCTGTAGCCTCTGATAAGCCATCTCAATTGCTTCCTTCGTCCACATTACTGCCTTCTGACAAGGATAGTAGAACCATGGATAGGCTGGGTAAGAATGTTTATACTTCAGCTACCCTAGCTTTTAGGGCTATTAATTATCAGACCCATATCTCTAGGTATGTCTTGCCTCTTCTTTCTCAGGCTTGTCAGCTTCTTTTTGATCTTCCAGACACTGAGAGTAAATCTTCTGCTCTTTCCTTGCTTGGGACTTTGTCTCAGGTAGTTTGTCACTCTGTCAAATGTAATTATGATGCCTCTTCTAGGGCTGCTGCTTTTGGTTCAGTTCTGAGGAGATATTCTTGGCTAGGCTTCAACCTTTCTCCGATGATATTAAGGCTAAGTTGATGGATGTTCCTGTGGATAATAATCTTTTGTTTGGTGAAGCAGCTGCTGGTTTATTTAAGTCTTTTCAGGACAATGGGAAGGCTTTACAGAAGTTTAAACATGTCTTTGTTTCTTCTGTGCCTAAATTTCAGCAAAACTACCCTTCTAAGCCAGCCTTTGTTCGTAGGCAATCTCGCCTGCCCCTCCTTCTAAAGATAAAACGGGTAGTAAACAGACTCCTCCTGCTAAGGCCATTCAGGCTGTAGGGATTCTTAAGCCTTCCTTTCTTGACAAAGCAGGTGCTGTCTGACGATTCAGCTGTTTTCAGCCACATTTCTCTTTCTCTTTGCCTTTCTTTTTCTGTTTGGCTCTGAATCATCCAGGATTCTTGGGTTCTGTCAGTCATTCAGCAAGGGTACTTCATGGTCTGGATTTCCTGCCGTCTTTTTATGGGCATTCCTCAGCCTCCTCTGGAACAACTTCCTTTTTTCCCAGAGGTTCTTTGAGACCTCTTTTCTCAGGGTACTATTCAAGAGGTGCCTGTGTCCCAAAGGGGGAAAGGGTTTTATTCAAGAATGTTTCCAGTGCCCAGAAAAGAAGGTACTTGGAGACCTATTCTAAACCTCTCCAAGCTAAACACTTTTCTTAAGGTGCCTTCCTTTCAGATGTTGTCCCTTCAGTCCCTTTTTCCTCTCTTGCTCCCTCAGGCCTTTTTGGTGTCTCCGGACCTCAAGGATGCTTATCGCCATATTCCGATCCATCCTCTTTTCAGATTTTTGCATTTTTCTGTTGCTTCCTGGAATTTTCAGTTCTGTGCTTTGCTCTTTGACTTTTTTACTGCTCCAAGAATATTCACCAAATGCCTCAATCCTGTGATTGCCTTTTGCAGGCTTCAAGAGATCCAAATCTTTCCTTATTTGGATGACCTGCTGATTCAGGCATCTTCTCCAGAGGTCCTTTGCCAAAATTTTCATTTTACCATTTCTCTTCTTCAGAGCCCAAGGTTCACAATAAACTTCAAAAAGTCTTCCCTGACTCCTTCTCAGGATCATGTCTTTCTGAGTTCCAGGATTCAAATTGATTCAAATTGTGCCAATGCTGGCATCCCTGCCTCCTCCAAAGGCATTAACTCTCATTTCTTTCTTTCAAACTCTTCTTCCCAAGCCTCCATTACACCTAGGGAGTTTCTGAGAGCTCTGAGGTTCATGGTTTCCACCATTCTGATGCTCCCTCTGGCCAAACTCCACATGAGGAAGTTCAAGTGGTTTCTGAAGTTGGTGTGGCTTTAGCATGCGAATCCTCTAGACTTTCTGGTTGCTCTTCTCCCGTGTCTCAAGAAAGAACTTCTGTGGTGGATTCAGCAATTGTCTCTGAATCCAGGGCTCCCTTTTCAACCTCCTCTTCCCTCTCAGGATCTGTTCACAGATGCTTCAGATGTGGGATGGGGAGTGATGTTTGGCTCCCTGAGGGTTCAGGGAGTGTGGTTGCCTTGTCAGCAGAAGGAGCACATCGACATCAAAGAGATGAAGGCTCTTATGCTGGCTGTTCAGGCATTTCATCCTCTCTTCTCTTGGAGGCCTCTCAAGGTATTCACAGACAATACCACAGTTATGTGGTATATCAACAAATGGGGGGTGGGGTACAAGAGCTTACCATCTTTGCCGGCTGGGACTTCTGGTATGGGATCTGGCTATCCAATATCAAATGACTATTCAGGCAGTTTATTTTCCTTCAGATCAGAATGTTGTGGCAGACAATCTGAACAGATTCTTCACTCAATCCCATGAATGGATGCTTCATAGGGACGTGTTTCTGGACATTGTTCACCAGTAGTGTACTCTTCAAGCAGATTTCTTTGCCTCCCCTCTGAACAGATAACTTCCTCTGTTTTGTGCCAGAGTCCCAGGTCCTCTGGTATGGAAGGTGGATGCCCTCTTATTTTCTTGGAAGGGGATGTTTATTTATGCATTCCCTCCCCTTCCTTTCATTCCGAGATTCCTGTTCAAGATTCAACAGGATGCTCCCAAAATCTTGTTGGTGACTCCCTTTTGGCTGCTACAGCAATGGTTCCCTCTACTTTTGCATCTAGCCAAGGGCAATCATCACAAGTTACATCACAGGGTGGATCTCACCCACACAAGACAAGGGATCTCTCATCCATTCCCACCTGCCCACACTTCAACTGACACTGTGGCTGATAGAGTTTTGGTCCCTCATAGAACCTTTTTTCAGCAGAGGTGTTGCAGGTCCTGCAGGAGGCCAGGAAACCTACTACTAGGAAATCCTACTTGTCTAAATGGAAGAGGTTTTCTATTTGGCGTCTTTCTCGTGACCTGGACACACTTCCTGTGGATGTTCCTTTGGCTCTCCCTTATTTGTGTGAGTTGCTCAATGCTGGTTTGACCTATTCTTCTATTAAGCCCCACTTATCAGCTCTTTCTGCTTGTCTGCCTTTAACTCCCCCATTATATTCCCAATTTGAGGCTAAGCAATCTCTTAAAGGCATCCTTAATATTAGAGCTCCCAGGAAGCCTGTTCCTACTCCCTGGGATCTTAATTTTGTTCTGGGAAAATTGACTCAGGCTCCTTTTGTGGGAGGTTGGCTTAATGGTTAAGGTGTTTACCTTACAGACACAAGGTGCAGGGTTTGATTCTCACTAGGGGTAATTAGCTAGACTTAAAATAGCCCACAAGGGCAGTTAGTCCAGTCTTGTGTAAATCTATGAGCCTTTTGAGCCTGCTGTTTCAGCTTCCTTGCAACATTGTTCTTGGAAGACAGTTCTTTTGTTAGCTCTTACTTCTGCCAGACGGGTGTCCGAGTTGCAAGCCCTTATGGCTTGTCCACCTTTTATGATATTTCATGAGGACAGGGTGTCCTTGCATACTAATCCTTCTTTCATGTCCAAAGTGGTTAATGAGTTGTCACTTAGTCTATTAATTTGCCTAATTTTATCCCCTCTCCACAATCTGACAGTGAGAGGGTGCTGCATACCTTAGATATGCATAGACAGCTCAGATTTTATTTGGATAAAACTAAAGCTATCAGAAAATCTGACCAGTTATTTGTTTCCTTTCATCCTAGGTCTTTCCAAGCAAACTATTACCACTTGGATTTCAAAGGCTATTTCCTTTTGTTACACTTTTCATGGCAAGAGCCTTCCTTCTTCTGTAAAGCCTCATTCTACTACAGCTGTGGCTTCTTCTGCTGCTTTTTTCAAAGGCTTAGATACTAATTCTATTCTTGAAGCTGTTACCTGGATTTCTGTGTATACCTTTACCAAACATTACCAGTTGGATGGTATCTACAGAGCTAGAGCTGGTTTTGCTGATGCTATTCTTTATGGCTTTTTAGAGGGCTCTGCTGCTTCTTCCTCCCAAGTTTCTTCTTCAGTATTGGCACTCTCCCATTTGTACAGAATACTGCAATGGTGAATGTAAGGACATAGTACAGTTGTGTAAAATCTTACCATAACGGTAGATGTCCTTGCCTTCACCGCTGCAGTATTCACTCCCTCCCTCCATCCTCCTGCTCTTTTTTCTTCCTAAATGTGCAGGTTTTTCTTGGTTTTCCTTGGACTGCTGTTCCTACTGGGGCAATCAGTTCTGAGGATGGTATGCCTGAACGTCACCTTTATGCCATATCCTATGCAAGGAGTGTGTAGCTGACGTTCAACATACCTTAAAGCAATGGTAGACTTTGGTAAACTGGCCAAACGGTGGGCTTCATAGCAGGGAATCCCCATTTGTAAGGAATATTGCAGCAGTGAAGGCAAGGCTTCTACCGTTATGGTAAAATTTTACACAACTGCACTTTTATAGCTCTTGCTTTTTGCCAATATCTAGCATTGACCAACTTCAATCCTGAGGGCCAGCTGCAAAGTATGCTGAAGTAGGAAGGGTGTAGGAAGTAACATGCTACAGGAGAAGGAGAATCAAGATGCCTCCAGCTAAGTGACTGAAAATGCTGGTGAGGAAATAAAAAGGAAAATGGGGACAGACAAAAATATCTGGGGGCTATATGGCACTGATAAACTACAGATAGCTGTGCAATACAGAAGGACATTGTGGGTAACATGCAGACAGTGGGAGTGAGCATAGCTCTCATCTGAATCAGGAGACTTCTCAACAGAATCAGGGAGAAATCCAATATTATCTAGGGAAGCTTTTTAAAATATTAGTATGAGTAATTTCAGACATTGACAAAATAAGTTGATTTTTGAATTAATATAAATTATTTTAAGCAAAAGAAGTATAGGACTGTAATTATCATCATTGTTTATTAACTGTAAATATGATATACTGTAAATGTGAGCCCTTTCTTATTTGCAATGGTGATGGACAGGTTGACAGACGAGATCAGACAGGAGTCCCCATGGACTATGATGTTTGCAGATGACATCGTGATCTGTAGTGAGAGTAGGGAACAGGTGGAGGAGACCCTGGAGAGATGGAGATATGCTCTAGAAAGAAGAGGAATGAAGGTCAGCAGGACTAAGACAGAATATATGTGTGTGAATGAGAGGGAGGATAGAGGAATGGTGAGGATGCAAGGAGTAGAGGTGGTGAAGGTGGATGAGTTTAAATACTTGGGGTCAATAGTTCAGAGTAACGGTGAGTGTGGAAGAGAGGTGAAGGAGAGGCAGGATGGAGTGGGTGGAGAAGAGTGTCAGGAGTGATTTGTGACAGACGAGTACCTGTAAGAGTGAAAGGGAAGGTCTACAAGAGGGTAGTGAGACCAGCTATTTTATATGGGTTGGAGACAGTGGCACTGACAAAAAGGCAGGAGTTTGAGCTGGATGTGGCAGAGTTAAAGATGTTAAGATTTGCATTGGGTGTGACAAGGGTGGACAGGATTAGGAATAAGTATATTAGAGGGTCAGCCCAGGTTGGAAGGTTTGGAGACAAAGCCAGAGAGGCAAGATTACGTTGGTTTGGACGTGCTGAGGAGGGATGCTGAGTATATTGGGAAAAAGATGCTAAGGATGAAGCTACCAGGTAACAGGAAAAGAGGAAGGCCTAAGATAAGGTTTATGGATGTGGTGAGAGAGGACATGCAGGCGGTTGGTGTGACACAGCAAGATGAAGAGAACAGGAAGAAATGGAAACAGGTGATCCGCTGTGGCGACCCCTAACTGGAACAGCCGAAAGAAGATGATGTTTATGAACTGTAAATCACCAGTTTTAAGAAGGACAGAGCTAAAATTTGAGAAAAATCAAGGACAGTTGAGAGTATAGTTCTCAACCTCTTAGCACAAGAAATTCAAGCAATTCCAAAAGTAATGGAGGTGAAGGCCCAAAGATATGAACACATTTTCAAATATTGCTCTACTAAAGCAAGAAATAACGTTTTACTTTATCATACGTTGTTTGAAGGGTATGACGTCCGAATCTGTCATTATTTAGTGACGTCAGCGTCCACAATAATTGACTTGAAAAACTAAAAATGTTATGAGAAACAAACCAAATAATAATAACAATAATAAAATCTAACAGTTGAGAAGTACACCTCTCAAGCACTTAGCGCAAAAAATCTGGACACAGCCAAAATTATGTTGGGGGGGGGGGGGTGCGACCCCAAAATAGAGACAGATATTTAAAAACCCCTCTTATAAATTTAGAAAGTTGCAGCTCCTATAACAGCATACACTGTACGAAGGCTGTAAAATCTAAAATTCAAACAACTGCCATTATTTAATAACTCCAGCAACCTTATAACACCGAGATGGCACAAGGTTAACGCTGAGAAGAAACAGAGTGGATAAATAAGAACAAAAGTCGTTTGCACTAAAGAGACAATGGAAAAATAAGGCAAGTGTAATACATCACTGGTGGTGCTGAGTAACACTACATTCGCGCAACATACAAAACACCTGCCCTCTAATACTCCTACTTTAGCAGGAGAAAGACGTCACTACATCGCGCAACCTGTGTCTGACGTTTTCATCCCGCGGCGGTCATGGTCTTTGAAGTTGAGCAGTGTATTATGTAAATGGCTGCATTGTGGCACATTGTTTATGGAGTGTTTCGCTACTGCCGGAGGAGGCGGAAACAGCTACTGTAAGTAAGGGGAGCACAGTAAGGGAGATGAAGATTACGAAAATAAGCCATCCAGGAAGTGCAGCGTTCCTACTTAAAGCCCACATAGTGCACTTCCGCATCCTCTTAAAGGGAACGCTCGTTTAAAAGTACAAATCGTACCGATGAACTGTCCCTGATTTTTTGACAAACATTATAGATCTGTCCTTCTTAATCCCACCCAAAACTGGTGATTTTTGGTGAAAGGTGGTGAATTACACTTAATAAATCATGACAATAATTAAGAATCATAGACTTCATTTACTTCAGAAATTGTATATTAATTCGCATTATCTTATTCTTTCAATATCACAAGTTCTTCTTCTTCAGGCTTTTCCCAGTTAGGGGTCACCACAGCAGAACACCTATCTGCTCATGATTGGCAGTGGAGTTTTACAGTGTTGAGTTGCCAGCCTGGCACCCAGCCTTCCACAGAAGGCACACACACCTAGGGCCAATTTAGAGTGCCCAGTCCACCTACAGCATGTCTTTGGGATGTGGAAGGAAGCCGGAGTACCCGGAGGAAACCCATGCAACCACAGGGAGGACTTGCAGACTCCATACAGAAGGCACCCCAGCCAAGGATCGAACCAGAGAACCTCTTGCTATGAGGTGACAACGCTAACCGCTGCACCACCGTGGCCGCCCTTCAATGTCAATAGCGTTAAAAGTGTACCTGATTTTTTGCTGGATTTGTCCCTGATAGGTTGAGAGCTATGCTGAAAGTTGATGTAGAGAAGACTCATAATTCAACAAGAATGAGATGAACATCAGAGGCAGTTACACTCCTTTAACCGTTGATGCCAGTGATAATGTTTATTTTATATTCTTACTTATCTAGTGTTTACTTTTTGACAAGGGCATCTTAAGCTTCGTGTGTGATGACAGTAGAGAAATACACAATCAAGATAAATAGTCTTCACTGTGTAAGCAACACTGCATTTCACAAGCACTGCAGAAAAAACTCTTAAGTCTTGCAGTATATTTTAACACTAGGCACAGCCCCCTCATTGTAGCTTTGTTTAATTAGTATTCAAGTCATAATATTACTTAGTTACGATTGCATTTTGTGTATCATACAGCATAGTTTTTTCTCTTTTGGGTCACATTCGGTATTTTGCTGCTTTTTGCCTCACTAGTACGCAGCTCTTTGGCAATCCCATATTGTTTTTATTTTATAGCACTGCGGGTGTTGAGCTGTAGGGTTTAATTATTTGTGGTCATGCATAGATAACTTATGATGAGACTGTTCTGGAAATTTTCTGCTGGTGCTTTGTTGACTCCAGTGTGTTCCTTAATTGTAGAAGGCTGTGAGTGGCAAAGAGTAATAGGGCTGGGGTAGGAGAACACCCTGTCTTACTTGCTCTGACATGGACTGCCTGGTGGGGACAAGAGTATATTGCCATAGGGTGAAATGTCATGAGGAATGGGGTTCTTGCCTTATGCCAGCACTTTGGGTGCTGTATTTAAATCTCTGACCTGTCAGCAGAACCTGTCCCCCTAAACAAGTTGCTTGGGGCAGTATTATGTAATGCCATATCAATCATGAATACTCCAGGTTTTATATGGGACTTAGTCTGTGCATTTTATCTTATGCTTATTACTGAGACCTGGCTGGATGAAAACTTGAGACCTTGCATGGGTTTCTACATCCTGCTTTATTACTGAGTAATTTGCAGTTCCAACAAAGGTCACTGTAGTGGTGGGGTGGCTATTTTCTGTTTTAACATGGAACTGGCCAAACATGAGGCTGGAGAATTGAACTGCTTTGAATTTATCCTTGGAGCTGATGCAGATTTCTTCTTTTGTACTGTCTGCACATTACCTTGGAGTCTTTCTTCAAGAGTTCTCGGATCTCCTTGTTACCCTAGTTCATAGAAGCCTAGGTGGTTAGTCCTGAGAGAGTTTAAAGCCTAGGTAGATGACAAGACCTGTGGATTCACTTTGAAGTAAGTATTATTAATTTAGGGCTTTGACTTCACTGATTTTGTTTCCTATGGTCCTTTTTGAGAACTGGGGATGTTTCTGCCCTCATTATAGGATATTCTGGTTACTCCAGTTTTTATGTAACCACCCTTGGTTAAAAAAAATGCTGGATAATTATTGTACTGTATCTAAATTTCCCTTTATTTGGAAAGCTCATAAAGAGGTTAGTCTCTTTGCATCTGTATTGCTTGTTAAATCCTTGTCAGTCTGGATTTTGATCTAGTCACCATACAGAGATAACATTTGTCTGTGTGGCTATTGACCTTGTGACGGCAAGGGATCAAAAATATTTGATCTAGGATCTGTCTTGACCTTTTGTTGGATTTTGACATTGTGGATCACAGGATCCTAATCAAGTATCTGAAGTTATATAACAGGCTAACAGGTACGTCATTAAATAACTTGTCTTATAGCTCGGGTCGTACATAATCTTTGGTGTCTGGTATAAGTTTCTCAGCCCACTACATGCTGGATTGTGGTATTCCACAGGTCTCAGTTTTGGCTTCTTTGTTGGGCCTTTGATGATGTAAATGCTACAGATAAGGGAGGTCATTGTAAGGACGAATATTTTGTTATCAGTCATATGTTGACAATATTCACATTTCTTTTTCTTCAGAGTGTGTTCCTGACTTTACATCCTCAGAAAACTGCTTGGACCCCATTCCACAGTGGATGACACTTAATCAGCTGAAGCTCTCTCCAGTCTAGGCCAGAGCAGCTGGATCATGTTGTCATCCATCCATACTCTGTCCATTGATCACTTATGAAGGGAATCGGTTAGAATTGTTTTACATATTTGCGCCCTGGGCATTGTTCTTGATGAGAGGCTAACTCTTTGAGGCATCATGCGTTGTCTGTCATGAAGATGTCTTATATCTGTCTAAAAATGTTACCCAGATCAGGCGTCATTACCAGCCTTGAACCTTGGGATAGTAGTAAGGGCTTTGTTATTGTCCAGTCTTAATTACTGCGTTATTGTCCGTCTTGCAGTTTTAGATGGTGACTTCACTCACCTGCAGTAGGTTCAGAATTCTGCATCTAGTGTTGATTAATACACTTATAAGGTAATGATATTATGCCTGTGCTGCCAGATCTATGCTGGTTGCTAGGTGGGAGAGATGTCTCAAGCTGGCAGGTCTTCAAAATAACAAACAGACCCACACTAGATGATATGATTGTACTTAGCTGAACTGAGGTGGGGAAGTGATCTGTTAACTGTTTAAATCATTCTTTAGAGCCTCACAGCTGATTTTCTGCTGTTTTAAATGTTTTTTTTTTCAGTGTTTCACTGCTATTTTTCTGTTGTGTTAATATTCTCTAGTGTTTCCCACTGAAACTAAGGTAGCTAGTAGCTGTAGCATAACTTAGATCCAGGCCTGCTGCTTCTGCAACTGTTTGTAGTGGTTTAGTTGTTCTCTATACATGTTCCAGTCCATATTGGATTGGAAGGGGCCTATCTGCACTTTATTGAGAGAACTGTGCTTGATTGGTACCTTACTGGTAAAGGGAAGCCGGTCTAGGCCTTTGAATAAGCATCCTCATTGGTCCTTTTGAATTTTGTTAAGAGTTTTTTTTCAAGTTTTAGCTTTTGGCATTTAGGCCCTGCATCTGAGCAGGTTTCTGCTTGTTTGTACTGAGCTGAAGTGAGGTGGGCTACCAGCCACAACTCAGAGCTGAGATACCAGACGACTAGAGGCTTCTGAGCATCCAAAAAAAAACTTAAGTTGCCTGTTTTATTGCTTATTTATACTGTTTACTGCACTTTTTTATTGCCTGCTGGCCACTTTTATACTGTATTTATTTACTGTGTACTAAACTACACTGTTATGCTGCAATTGGCTGGTACACTGTGTCTGTAAAATCAAATTTTATTGCTGTTTTCACTGTTTAGCAAGCTTTCTTGTTGTTTTCACTATTTAAGTATTTACTGGTATTTTTTTCAGTGTTTCAAAGCTATTTGGTCTGCCTGCTCTGGTTTTCCCACCAAGCAGTACTTAACTAATGGATCTGTTAACTGTTCATAGGTGTGTAGTAGGCTAATGGCCCTGGAGCCTTTACAAGCCTAGCCCATAGGATTACCCTGGCATCATGCCACCCGACCTTAGTTCCCAGTGCCTCTTTCGAGTAGAGCCACTGGAGTGATCCCCGCAGTGAATTTTCTATTTCTCATCCACTCAACACAATTTCTCTTGTAGAGGGCCAATGAGGTGCTCTGCTTGACATGTATGGGAAGTCTGTTCCATAGTATGGGCAGTCTCTGGGTTATGAACTTGTCCCTCCAGCTTGTTCTGTTTGTTGTGGTAATGAGGTTGAGGTCTCTGGAGTGTGTGGTGTGGAGGGATTGGGATTTCTTTAGATGTAGCATTTCTAACTCAGACATGGATTTGTAAGTCAAGCAGAGATCGCCTCTAAGTAGGTGATATGAGACAGGGATTAGTTGGAGTTTTTGAGTCTGTCCATTTAGAACAAGTGTTTAAGGCCTAGGATCCTCTTTGTGAGGTACTTTTTTGACCTCTCCAGTTGTTGCAAGTGTCTAGTGAGGTATATGCCAAATGGGGTATTGTACTTGATGATTGGCCTAATGAGGGAAAAGTAGAAGGAGACAATGACCTCATTCTTCTTGGATGCAAAACCCTTAGTAATGAGATGTGCCACATAGAAGGACTTTCTGACCACAGTGGCAATGTGGTGGTCAAAAGAGAGGTTGCTGTTAGCCTGTGTTTCCAGATAACTTATAACTCCTTCTGTGTTCAGTGGGCTACCATCAATGTGGCAATTCATGGGAACCAGTTTTTTCAAAACGGGGATGACAACACATTTTTTAAATCATTCTTTAGAGCCTCCTAGCTGATTTTTCTGCTGTTTTAAACATTTTTTCAGTGTCTCACTGCTATTTTTCTGCTGTGTCAGATATTCTCTGATGTTACCCACTGAAACTAGGGTAGCTAGTAGCTTGAGCATAGTTCAAATCCAGGCATGCTGCTTCTGAAATCTGTTTGTAGTGGTTTTTTGCTCTGAGCCTATTTTCCAGGCCCTCTTGGATTGGAAGGGGCCTATCTGCACTTTAGTGAGATAATTGTGCTTGATTGGCACCTGACTGGTAAAGAGAGGCTGGTCTAGGGCTTGGAATATGCATCCTTATTGGTCCTTTTGAATTTTGTTTAGAGTTTTATTCAAGTTTTAGCTTTTGGTATTTAGGTCCTGCATCTGAGCAGGTTTCTGCTTGTTTGCACATCACGCAGCACCATGCACTACCACGAATTGTGTGCCAAAGCCAGACAGTTTAATTCAGCAAATTTTCCTTTAAAACCCAGGCAGAAATATCCCTTCACTGAGCTCCTCCATGATCATTTCTGAAAAGCCACCCCAGTGACAACAGTCTTCAATCAAGCATTATGGACAGGCTACCCTTGTTTCTCCTGCCAACCTTGTTGACTTGGGTCTCTTGAGGCAGTGTAGCAATTGCCTAAAGTACACAGACAACCCTTTGCTAATAACACAGTCTAGTAGAGAGTGTGAGAGATGTGTTTACACCAAGAATCTAGAATCCATACTCTCTCACGCAAAACAGCAACATGGAGAAGGTTGTCAACTCGCCCAACACTACATATTCACATAGTACCACTACTCATACACATACCACTACTCAGACACATAGTACACATCAAACACGTAAATCTACATGTGTCGAGGTTCTCTCAAAAAACTTACCAAAACACCAGAGACCTCCAAAACACAAGTCTGCTACAGCTAACATAGTCTCCACAGCACCGACGACACATAGCAACACCAGTGTCTCACCCATCAAGCCCGTAAGGCATAACACTCAAAAAAAACAAGTTTTCTTGTCATTGGAGACTCAATAGTGAGACACACGGATGTTCCACTCACCAGGTTGAACAAGGAGAAAGTCACAGTCAGCTGCCTGTCTGGTGCCAGTATTTGCCAAATCACACATGCACTCAGGTCTCAGCAGTAATTACCGTTATGACTCTGTCATGCTTCATGTTGGTTGGAATGACCTGAGATGTACCTCGATGGACTATATGAAGAGTGGCATGGTCGAGCTCTCTGAGTATGTGTCCCAGGCAGGCATGTCCGTAACCTTGAGCAGCATACTACCCTCACCTAGAATAATGCCATGGTATAAACAAGAAATAATTGATTTCAATAATTGGCCTAGTTTTTAGTGGCATTCCAAGGAGATCCAGTTCCTGTCTGACTGGGAAGCCATGGTCGACAAACCTCACTGTTTGCAAGAGACAGTTTGCACCTGGTACCCCAAGGCTTTCGGCTGCTGGCAAAGGCTCTTGCCTCCCCATAGTGCCTTTTTTAGGCAAGGTCTCGAAAACAATATTACTGACGTGAAATTAACCATACAGAACAAAATAAAGGTCATGGTGCTAAATGGTAGGAGCTTAACCAAAAACTGCACTCTCTGGAAGCACTTCTGTCACAAGAAGATGTAGATGTCTGTGCAGTCACAGAAACCTGGTTTAAGACCTCAGAGAGCACCCCGGTCCTGCAAGGCTACAATGCCTTCCACACCTTTAGACCGCAAAATGAATGTGTGAAAACCAAAGGAGGTGGTATTTGATCTATATTGGAGATAAATTCACCTCCCGTGTAGTTAGAATGGACAACTCCATGGAGTTACTGCAGGTCCAGGTTACAGTGGGTAAGATCCCCATTCAAGTCCTAGCCAGTTATAGATCCCCCTCCATGGGTCACATCACCCATGAAGCCTACTTATCCAAACTGAAGACAATCCAAATTTTACCGAACACACTGGTTATGGGGGATTTCAATTATCTCACCATCAACTGGGAAATCTACTCTAGCCCAAACTCGCTAGCAGAAAAGTTCCTTAAATTTGTGAATTCAAATGCCCTGGAGTGAATTGTCCATACACCAACAAGAGGAACAAACATTCTAGGTCTGGTTGTCCTCAGCAACATGTCAAACAGGTGCACTGCTGGAACTGTTGGACCCTCATTAGTTAAAACTGACCACAAATCAATTACCTTCGAACTGACACTAACACCAGAACTCACAAAGGGTGAAATCAGACTAAAAAACTTCACCAAAGCAAACTATACCCTCCTAGGTGAAGGTATAAATGCATTCCAAGCCCCACCCTAAGCTGAAAGTGGTAACTATGATGAAGCACACACTAAAGCCCTGTACAATCACTTGCATAGGTGTATAAACTCGGCTGTACCAAATAGAATCAAAGCCAGAGCCCCAAGTAAAATCAAGCTGCCATGGTGGACTTCCAGCATCAACAAACTGTACAATAAAAGCAAAAAGTTGCTGTCCAAGAAAACAAAGACAATGACCCAACAATGATAAAGCACCCTCATTAGCCTTAACAGGCAAATAAGACAACTTGTCAAATTGTCCAATAGCTCCTTTGAAAGAAACCTAGCAAGTACTGCCAAGGATAACCATAAGGCCTTTTACAGCTGTGTATGTAACCTAAAGGGTAGGACCAAGCATGTGCAGAACTGGTCGCCAACGGTATCACACACATTAACCCCATAGAGATAGCAAACCTGCTAGTGGATAGGTTTGGTGAAAATTTCACTCCCTTATCCCCTCCTAACTTGCAACAAACCTTCCCGCCAACTCCTTCCCACCTTACATATCTGAAGAGCAGGTCCTCCAAGCCCTTTC
The DNA here is from genome assembly GCF_019279795.1 of Protopterus annectens. Taxonomy (NCBI): domain Eukaryota; kingdom Metazoa; phylum Chordata; order Ceratodontiformes; family Protopteridae; genus Protopterus; species Protopterus annectens. Next base: position 643,092,726 of record NC_056746.1, on the reverse strand, counting down.
TGAGGCAAAGAACACAGCCTCTATGAGACCAGATAATATCCCAGGCAGTCTTCTAAACAGGCTAAAACACGAATTAGCATCACCACTAAGTACCCTTTTCAATCGTAGCCTAACCACAGGGTTTTTTCCTGTGGAATGGAGAACACCTACAGTTATTCCCATCCACAAAGGTGGCCTCGCAACAGACCTAGGGAATTACAGACCCATAAGCCTGACTGGCTCATCTATAAGGCCATGGAATGTACCATTATGGACCTCATAAATAAAGACATAGGTGACCTCCAAACCCTGGACTCTAGCCAATTCAGCTTCATGAAGGGCAGATCCTGCCTGTTAAATCTGGTGGATTTCTTTGAAAATGTGACTAAGGCCATTGATGAGGGCAGATCTGTGCACGCAGCATACCTTGACTTAGCAAAGGCTTTCAACACAATCCCAAATTCAGGCATTACCAATAAACTTAGCAAACTGAATGTAAACCCCTTCGTTGTAAGATGGGTTGCCAACTGGCTCACAAACTGGATACACACTATCAAAGTGGGTTACTCCACATCAACCAGCAGACCTGTTAGCAGTGGGGTGCCACCGGGGTTAGTGCTGGGCCCCCTACCATTTGGTATATACTTCTCAGAAGTTCAGGTCAGAACTAAAGGGCTGTGGCTGACCAAGTTTGCAGACAACTCAGGATGGTCTCACACAGACCAGTGACTGGTGTATTAGTCACGGTCTCAAACTTGATGCAAAGAGATGCATCATCATTCCCTTCGGTACAAACAATCTGCCTTCCCACTGTCAAATCAGTAACAATACCCTAAGTACCCATGAAGTGGTAAGGGACCTGGGATCACAGGTTGACCGCAACCTTAACTTCAACCACCACCACATGTCTACCATTGTAAGGAAAGCTTTCCACATAGCTCACTTGATTAATAAAGGCATCTCTGAGAGCAAAAGAAGTTATAACCCCCTTACTCAGCACTTATCTGGCACATAACTGAGTGTAATGCCCCATTTGGTATGTACCGTACTAAGCATCTACAGCAATTAGAGAGACTTCAGGTTTCTAACAAAGAAGATCAAGGGCCTCCAGCATGTTCCTTACACGGACTGACTAAAATCCCTGTCACTATACTCTGTATCATTTAGACTTCTTAGGGGAGGCTTATGCCTGGCCTACAGAGCAACCCAAGACCCAAACCTAATGAACTTACTGCACATGCGTAAATCAAATGGACCTATGGCTACCCGTTCCAAGGACTTAAATATGGCCTGTGACTTAAATAGGACATGCTGGAGGGACAGATTTATCTCCCAGTGATTGCCCCTTTTTTGGAACAGGCTACCAATTCATGTGAAACAGAGAACCTCTATGACACTGTTCAAGAGGAACCTGGATGAGTGGATGAGGCACCGTAATTTCTTACCGGGCATAGTGCCCACAACCCTCCTGGACATGGGCAGTCATCACTAAATACAGTTTTAGGTACTGACTAGTACCTCTACTGTATTACATTAGGTTGAAACAGCTAGGCTTAAAATAACCTCCAGGTTGACAGCCTAGTAATCTCCTATGATCCTATGAACTGTCTTGTGGAGATATAAGGCCTTAACGTCTCTTTCAATTAAGCAGTCTCTGTATAGTAGTCAATTGGTTCCAACATGTTAATTTGTATTCAGCTGTTGTTATCTTTGGGTATTTGATTAAATCATTATGTAGGCTGCTTCAGTAGAACTTGTGATAGACAAATTTACCTATTATTATACTCTGTAATGTTTGCTAGCCATTTCTGTCTCTTTAATAGTGTCATAGGAAACACATGGCCTGGGTACCAACTTGTAAGGGACTCCAAACCTGTAAATACAAACAGACAAACACAGTATTCTGACAGTTTACAAGCTGACATTAAGCAACTGTGGTCATTTATATACACCCAGTAAACTGCCATCATTTTTTTTAATGTAGTTACATGTTATTATTGTTAAATCTTACTCTTCATAACCTCAGGGACTTTAGCATACCCAGCCTGTCTCTCCACAACTTCTTTAATACATATTCATTAGTTTAGCAGTACTGCTTCTCCAGCCTAACCTTTACAACCCCTCCTCTTCTTTTGCATTCAGTCTTTCACCCGGTGTCAGTGCCTTCTCGCAGATTTTTGTCCTCACATTATATGGGCAATGGGATGAGTTTCAGTTTTACTATCAGACCTTCCTGCAAATAGTCTACATTTATTTCCTTATATATTGACTGATTTGCAGTTTAGAAGCATTGAAATTCTGGCTTACAAGTTTACTTGTAGCCTAATTCTCACAGTCATTTGTTATTACTGAGAAAAACATAGCTTTGACTATAAACAGACCTTTGATAATAATGTGACGTATTTTGCTCTTTAATATCTTATCAGAATTTGCCATAGCTTTCCTCCCAAGAAGCAGGCTTGTTTAATTTCAAGGCTGCAGTCACCAGCTTTCTGACCTTATGCTTATGAATAATAATCAGTCGGTGAGATGCCATAATCATAGTTTTTTTAATGTTACGCAGTAAGTCACATTCTGCATGTTCTACCTTCATATTCCTTAGCAGGTTCAACTGCTACTTCCTTTCACCCATCAGTCTATTATCATCTACACACCCGAGTTTGTTAATATTTCTCACAAAAGATTTAATTCCAGCTCCTGAGTCATCTAACTCAGCATTAATTATGATTTATTTGGTATATAAATTAAACAGCGTGATAATAAAATGCCTTGTTGCACTTCTTTGTCAATTTTGAGCTAATCATTTATTCCATATTTGGTTCTAATAGTGCTGCTTGGTGTGTCTTACAGATTCTTGAAAAGGTGGGTAACAGATTCTGTCTCACCATTTCCCTGAGAACTTGCCAGATTTTGTGGTGGCCTTAAAGTAAACAGTACATCAAAAGTAAATACGCCGTTCACTAACTTAGCTACTCTACTTCTGCTACTTGCTCAACTCACAGACTACCAGATCACTGTTACACCCAACATTTCCTTACCTACCATAAGCCTCCATTTAAACCATTCTATCCAAATTCTTCACCAGAGGTTACTCCATGTGTATTTAACAGCTCACCTACTTTTTATTTTAAATACAAAATTATTACCTCACCTCACTACCACCCCAGAACAAAGAAAACAAAAATAAAGTTTACCATTAGAAACTTCAAGCTCTCCAACATTCTTCAGAAATTAATCTGTGGGGTAACATTCATCCTAACTCAGGCCCTCCTTCCCTCTCCAGCTGCCTCTGACCCACAGTCCCTCTGGTCAACTCTAATACCTCCAAACAACTAAACTTTACTTCCATAAATGAATGTAACATTTGTAAAGAAAATCACTGAACTGTATGTGTGAATCTCTCATTGAACACTGTATATTGTTGCCCCTTTTTTAAAGACATTTATTGAATTACAACTTATGACATAATCAAACCTTATTAACACGTTCATATTTACAAACATTATACATTACAAATATATCCTCTAATCTAGGCAACATTACATAAATTATTCAATTCCTGCCTTCTCTTTAACCTCATTCTTCCTCCAAAACATTTTTCTGATGTGTTGTTCCCACAATTTCTATGTAACGGACTCTTACCATTTTATAAAGATGCCATCTCTTGTTCTTTTATCTTTGTTACAATATTCACTACTTCAGGTATAGTTGGTTTAGTGTTTTGAATTCCATTTTCTAGTCATTCTTTTTGGCAGCCACCAGAATTAACCTTAACAAGGCCTTAGTATGTAACCACAGACTTTTTATCTAATTGCGCTATATATTCCACAGGAAGCAATATGTCTGCCCTTGAAGACATCCTTTACTGGATCTTACACAATGTTGCCAATGAAACAATTACAGTAGATGATGTCAATATGAACTAAAGTACTTTTACTGCTAACTATTCTTCTAGCATCAGGTTTCTTGGCTTCAAACAGCTTGTTACTTCTTCTAGTCACTATTACAAATCTCAGAGCACTTGTCCTTTTCTTGACTGGATTCTGGTATCTGATCCTAGCAACTATAGTGCATCATAAATCCTTCCTCAATCCATTAGTGATTACTGTCATACATATGTTATCAGATGTATTACTCACCACGCCAAACAGCAAATGTACACAATATTAGTAATTTCTCAAACTTTAACCTTAATCATTTTATCTGTTCTTAACTCATTTAACTGGACTATACTAAAAGCCATGCCACTAGATGAGGCAGTAGAAAGGTTCAGTTCATCCCTTTTAAGCATCCTAAATGGCCTTGCACTTTACGTAAAAAAAGTGTAAAATTTTTCTTTGCCCCTTGAATTAGAGTCCAAGTCCTATACAAAATAGAGACAAGGTATGGAATGAGGGGCAGAAACTTAAATTTCCACAAAACCTGTATGCTTTAAAGAACTTTGTAACCTTACCAAAAAGTAAGTCAATCCTGATAAGAAAGAATACTATTATAATTTTCTAAATAACCATAGATGTAACCCAAAAAATTCTGGTAATCTTTAAACAAAATTTACACCAAGGGAACTAACTATATCCTTAACCCTTCTTCCAATAACTCCATGTTAGACACAGCCACCAAGTTTAACTGCTCGTACTAATGAATCCTTTACCAACTCCCTTGACTCATGTCTCCTCCATCCACTAATAATGCCACCCTCACACTAAAAACAGTTGCTAGCTCTTCTATAAAAAAGGTTATCCAAACTTACTCTGCTCACCCTCTACTGATAACCTTCCTGGAGAATACCTCAAAATGACTACTAACATTATTGCATATCCAGTCTCCAACCTTATTAACAGGTCAGTACAGGAATCCTATATTCCTACCATCTGGAAAAAATGCCATACCATCCCTTTCCACAAAGGTGGTACTTCTACTGAGATATCTAATTTCAGACCTATTGCTGTTTTACTCCCCCTTTCAAAAATATTGGAAGAATGTGTGCATAAACAGCTACTCCACCATCTTTTAAAGGAACAGCTACTATCTACCAATGCCCATAGCATGGCAACTGCCCTTTTATTTTTACAGATAGCATAAATAAATCCAGGGATAGAGGTGAGAACTTGTATATTTCTTATTCCTAGACTTATCAGAAGCTTTTGATGCTGAGTCTCACAGAAAACTCCTACTACAGCTGTTCAGAATGGCTATCTCACAACCCAGTCTTCAGTGGTTTAATAATTATGTGTTAGAATGCTGTCATGCAGTTAAATGGAACTCTACCCTTTTCCATATCTGCATACTTCTATACAACAAACATCCATTATACAGTGTACAGACAATTCCACCTTTATCTGCCTCTCACACACTATGGAAAACCTGGAAAAGATTACACAGCATGCCTTGGCCTTCTAACCACCAACAGCTTTTTAATCTGCAATTCCATCACTTGCTGTAGTCTTGCAGTGTTGACTTCAGAATGTCTGGATCAAGATCACAAATATACTGTCATGTTTATCAGTGTTGTTAGGGTCCTTCTTGCTTAGTTCTTATGCATGCTTCTGTCACATTTTCTAAATATCTTCTGCTAGGTCCCTCTTATCTTTAACGTTTTTCATGACCATTTTATGTGGAACGTTCTTGTGAAGAGATCTCTGTTCTTTCCCAATCTTCTTCCATTTCTTTGTCATGTTCATTTTGAATTTGCTTCCCAGTTTCTTGTTGCTATGCTGTAAAACTCTAAATTTATTTTGACATATTTTTCTCTCTACCCTGTTCCAGTGTTACTTTAGGGACTTAGGACTTAAAATGGGCCAGTATGAGCCATACTGCACTCCAACCTTGTCTCACCAAACAGTCAATGTGACTTTTAAATTGTGTTAAACTCAGAAAACTCCTTATATACATGGAAAGATGGTTCCTTACTCTAGCCACTGCTAATAGTAAAGAATTTTCTGTTATGTTTCCATGATAGTTACCAGTTTTCATAAACAGAGTATTATTTTTTTTGTTTTCAAGCTTTAACCAGCAAGTGTAACAATCATAGTAACACTAAATAAAGAGCTCTGTGGTCATTTATAGGCCCTCATCATATTCCTCCTTCCATTCATCTATCCATCAAGTGTCCCCCCTTTTTACCATTTTTGCACATGGGTCAGTGTCACACCAGTAGTAACATCCACCCTTTGTTAACCTGTAATTAATTTTGTGGAAACTAAGCAGCCTTAGTCAACCATTGTAAGACAGTTTACCACAGAAGGCCAAATGTTTAGTGTAATACATTTGGACTCTATCCAACTTATTTACATCCTTCGGACCATAACTGTGAAAACCAGCCCCATGCTCTAAGATGGTATTAACCATATCTTATGTAATATTTTAAGGACTTCCCTGTATCTTGCTGTAATAAGCCCAAGTAGGTTTTTAATTAAACAATAATCTCCCCTGACTATTGTATTTAGATGAGTAGAGGCATCAAGGTTGTCATTAATCATAATGCCCGGATCTTTAAACTCTATACAGCACCCAATAATCTCATGATTCAAAGCATAAGGGTAGTTTATTAATTGATAAACCATGATCCATTGATTACAGTTGTAATCAATATGATGTTCATTTGGCCAGATGCATAGATGATCTAAAATCTTTGTATTTTTTCTTGTTCTTTTGGGGGTCTAATGATCCCTGCTAGCTTTCCATAATTTGCAAACTTGGATACCCAAACCTCCTCACCACTAGGTATGGTGGATATAAACAAATTAAGCAGAAAAGGCTCAAACATATACTCCTGTAATACTTTTCTATGAACCTAAAAGCACTATCTCATAACCCTGATTTTCTTACCTAAGATTTCTTGTTATCAACAGTCAGCATTCTATAGGCTTATATAGGGACTTTTGCTCCAAGACTGCAATATTTTAATAATTAGGTAATGTCATACGGTATTAAAAACCTTACTCCAAAAGTACTATATCCACCAGTAAATCATTGTCATATGCATCGATTACATTCAAATAAACATCAATCAAATTTATAATATAGTATCTTCCATAAATTAAACCATGTTTTGAATAACCTTAACCTGGAACTTGTTTAACTAAGTGGGTGTATGTTAGGTGGAAGAAATGCAGTAACATGGAAACACCAGCCATTGATGATAGCATTTCATAAAAACAAATTTACTGAAAACCAAAAATAATGAAAAGCAGAAAGATTGCAAAAGGAAAATAAATTCTTTTTGTGATCTTACAGCAAAACTCAATATCTACATTAAGATCAAATTTGTCTGAATAGCAGTAGTAGTATTATAGAAAAGGTTTTTCTAAGGTAAGGTGTAGGTTAGGATTAGGGGAAGGGTTAAGGCTAGCAGGGTCTATATTAAAATAATGAAAGCTTACAAACGCGAATATAGCTACATCGACACATGAATGTCGAAGTACGAAAAGAGCGAGATATGTAATCGGCGAAAATTAGAACACCGAATGTATTTCATCAAACAACAGCACCATACAGGTAAGGAAAACCTAACTAAATAAACTTAAATAAACACACTTTTGCAGGGGGCAAGCCCCCCTGCACCCTCCTCACCCCCCCTACTTAAGTATGCCAACTCCAAGATTGTACTACAGTGGGGAAAAGGATATATTTCCTCATCCCCACGATCACCCTGCTGGCCAAGGAAATACGTTCGGCGTTCTAATTTTTGCCGATTACATATTTTGCTTTTTTCGTACTTTGACGTTTATGTGTCAATGTAGTTGTATTCACGTTTGTAAGCTTTCATTATTTTAATATAGACCCGTCTAGCACACTACCTTAGCAATGTGTGCTCATAGGTTTATAGTTTCATAGATCTATACTAGGCTAATAACCTCTAGGGTCGTATAAGCCTGTGTGCAATCCAACTGTGTCCCTGTGCATCATGGGCATTTATTAGGAGGGGGTATATTATTTAGGAAGTTTCTAGAGTTTATGTAGGGGATTATGTTAGTTTAGGTATTACTGTCTTCCTCTGTCTGTCAGAAAACAGAAATAAAGAAGAGGGCTCGAGTGAAGTCTTGTATACCATTTGTGACCCAGAGGGTGACAGGACTAGCAAGAAACAGAGTATTAACAAAATCTAGTTCATATTTATTTTTGAATTTCCTAATTAATCTCCTGTATTCATTCTGAAAAAAGTGATATGTCTTTGGTAGTTTGTAGTAGGTGAGGAATCATTTTCTTCTAAATCACAATCTTTTCCATTTTCTTTTGGTCTCTTACTTTCCTTGGTTACTTTTAAGTCTCCACAGACAGACATTTTATTTCCTTAAACTTCTTTCTATTTGAAATAATTTTTGTTGCTACCTTTCTAGATTATATCCTAGACTTCAGCCTTGGTTCTTCAAGTACTCTTATCTACCAAATGTAATCATTTAAACCTGTTCCTTTCCTCCACTAAATATTCAAATGGAATATTGTTCTTATCTAGTTGGTCTTGGAGGTTTTTCTTGTTTTCTTTAATTTGATTCTAAACATTATATTGAAAAGCTGATGTTCCAAGCCACAGACAGTTCAAAGTCTTGTTTTTGCTGTCTCTGTAGAGCTGTTCTATCTCTGACTGCAAAGTTTATATATAGATAGTATGATTTTGATATTGACCATCTGTTGTATATATAAGTATTAACAGATGGTCAATATATCAAAATCATACTATCTGTTGTATATATGAGTATTAACAGATGGTCAATATCAAAGCATATAGACGGCATGATTTTGATACTGACCATCTATTGATACTTGCATATAAAGCTTTTCCTTGGGCTGCTGAAAGAGAGTACAGAGACATCAAATTTCAGGTTCAAGTAGCAGTTTATGAAAAGAAAGACATGGTTCTAGTTCACTTGTTAAAGTCTTCTGAGGAGAATAGAAGTCAAAAACCTTATTTACATGCAACATCCAGTCAGAAAGCAGAGGCAATTGTGTGTCAGTCAAAAGGAATCAGTGCTGTACTGAAATAAGTTAAGTAGTTAAAACAGTCTCTTGAGAACACTCTTGGGTCTCAAGACTGGTGAATTTCAAGGTAAACATAGTTTCTGTATACAGTAATACATTCTTAACTTTCTAACAAGGCCAAGCTATAATTCCACTTTATCTTTGGTGTGACAGGGAAAAAAAATGCAAAGCTACAAAACTTTTTGTCTAAACTTCTTTATCGCTCTAAGATGTTTTTGTTACATGAACTTAAATTTCCAGCATGTTTGACCAACAAATACCAAGTTACACAGACACCTTTGGGGCATATTTTCTGTTGTATCACTAATATTCCTCTTTGATATCAACAACTTTGTTTCAAACTGAGTAAACACATTTGAAATACTGCAGCAACCACCAACGGGAAAAGTATATATGTGGTAGCTGTACAAAGCCTCATATGTTGTGTTATTTTCTTTTTTTGACTGTGCACAGCATAATCTATCACGTTTCTTTCACATGTGTAACACATGTATATATTATGTGTAAGACTAGCTGTAAGCTGTAAAAAGTAACAACATAACTTCTTATCCGAAGCACTTGCTTAATTTGATCCATTCATCCACAACCCATTGTCCCATTTTTGCACATGGGTCTGCGCATCACTTCAACAATGACAATCATCTAGAGCGAAGGTTCATACCACCGTATAGCTAGCCCTGCCACGGCTTTTCCTTCATACCACACGCTCACATGCACACCCACACCAATAGCCAATTTAGAGTGTCTAGTATATCTACTGCATGTTTTTGGAACGCGGAAGGAAACTGAAACACCTTGAGGAAACCCATGCAGACATAGGGAGGACATGTAGACTCGCCACAGAAGGTAACCCAACTGAGAATAAGATGTTAAATTTAGTCATAAAGTGTCAGATGTACTATGGTATGACAGGATTGGTCCATCTTCATCTACCTCAAGTAGTCAAGGCTAGGTCCCTGGAAGTCTTGCACCTACAATTTTCCATAACACCTAACACCTCCTCTTTCCCACAGTTATGTGCATAAAACGGCCCCTCTCCAGATGTATTTTGCCATTTGTAGGTATAGTTGTATCCACTGGCTCTAACAGGCTTCTGTTTAATTTAGGAGTTATTCTGTGAGTACTGTATATTGTTCTGTGGTTTTTCAGTGCCTTTACCTTCCCGCTCACTACTGATCTCTTAATCTAAGGTTAGTAATTCTCTGTTTTATTATCTGACTTTCTTCTCCCACCATTTTCTTTGTTTTTAGACCTGTCTATGTTTGTCATACAGACAAATGAGTTTTTTCTTTACTGTGCTCCTGCAAATTTCTGGTTTCTTAGGAAGGCACAGTTGTCATACGTCGGACTTAATAACATTTTAGGAGTTGCACTGGATTTATGTATAGGGTTGCCACCTTTTCAGATGTCCAAACTTTTTCATTGAAATGTGAAATTTTGGAGGACAAACTATAATCACAATCAATTCAAAGAACTGGACTTTAATTTGATTCCAAGATAAAAGTTCCTACAGTTTGAATTTCTGTTACATCTGTTGTTTCATATTGAGGTATTTCAGAAGCAAAAATATATTTTCAGTCAGCCTTTTGTTGATGTCAGTGGCTCACTACATAGCACATTTTCCTTTGGTGCTGGAAGATCAGTAGTCTGTGGGATCAGTTCTCATTCCAGGTGTTAGATTAATTTTTCACATAGAGATATTGCATTGCAGCATAATGGAGTGCTGCACTCCTGAATTTGCCATTCTTAAGATTCACGAGTTGGTGGTAGCTCATGTGGATGTAAATGATCCCATGGTATTTATCAAAAAAAAAAATAGAGGCAAATTCTCAGTGTCGTGGCCAAATTTCCTTTGTCGGTACAAATACCACCTTGGAGGTCTCCTGAAAAGAGACCATTAGCCTTGTAGGAATATCCTTTTTGAATGAAAAATACATGTATTACTGATATTGTTAACCATGGTTATAATTCTCATTGTTATCTGTTATTGTTGTGGCTGCCCTTGAGCATTGCATGCATAAGGCCTATGCACTGAATTTATTAATTCTGCCTTCATATATGGCTATGTATTAATCTTGCTATTTCCTGGCATATTGTGTAATAGCATGCAATAAAAATACTGAAAAAATAGATGCAATTTGATAGATACACCCTGGCTTCAATAAAAAGCATGTGATTAAAATTTGTTTTCCAGCAAAGATGCCTCTAGAATGTTCAGAAACAAACATTCAACATGAGCCTGAAACCCATCTGTTAAAAATCTGCTTAACATCTAACATGAATATTCTGTCTTCTGCACAGTCCAAAAGGTGCCATAAACACATAAGGAAATCATGGTAAAAAATTTCTCCAAAGCCAACTTCATGCTTCTTAAGACAGAAATGGCGAACTTCATGACACTCATGCAGATGGACAGTACAGTTACGACTGTTGAATCCTACACAGATGCACTCTATAAGCACTTATACGAGTGCATGGATCGTGCTATCCCAAACAGAACCAAGACGCTATCCTCCAAAAAAATGGAAGCCAATCTGGTGGTCCCCTGTCATAAACAAACTCTACAACAGAAGGAAGAAACTGTAGCAAAAGAGAGTAAAATCCCATGAGTGGAAGAGTTCCCTGGTCAGCTTCAGTAAGAAGCTGAGATCCCTTATAAGATCCTCCAAAGCTAGCCAGGAAAATAAAATCACCACTAATTCTAGGGACAACCACAAAGCATTCTATAGCTATGTCAAGAAACTCAGTGGCAACACCCAGATCTGTTCTGAGTTACAGCACAACGGCAAGAAAATTACAGAGCCAACTGATACTGCCAACATCCTGGCAGATAGTTTCAGTGCTAACTTTACCCTCCTCTCACCCCCTAAAGGGCCCATACTATACAGGAAGAATGTAGAGTCCCTGTAATCACAACTATGCAGGTAAAAGCTGCACTCTGTAAAGCCAAAAACACAGCATCCATGGGACTGAACAACATCCCAGGCTGCATTTTGCATGAACTTCAGAACGAACTGGCTCCCCACCTAAGCACCATGTTCAATCATAGTCTCACATCAGGCTTTGTGCCCACTGAATGGCACACAGCAATAGTTATCCCACTCCACAAAGGGGGAGCCACCACTGATCCAGGAAACTATCGCCCTAATTAGCCTGACAAGCCTGGTCAGTAAGGCCATGGAATGTATCATCATGGAACTCGTAAACAAAGACATTGGTAACCTCCAAACTCTGGACCCCACCCAGTTCGGGTTTGTGAAAGGCAGATCATGCCTCCTGAACCTGATCGACTTCTTTGAGGCAGTCATCAAAGCTGTAGATGAGGGTAAGGTGGTTCACGCAGCCTATACTGACCTCGCCAAGACTTTTGACACCATCCCCTTTCTGGAATTATAGCTAAATACACTAAACTAGGTATAAACCCCTACGTCACAAGATGGGTTGCCAAATGGCTCACTGACAGAACCCACACTGTAAAAGTTGCAGACTCCAAATCTGACGTCAAACCAGTGACAAGTGGAGTACCACAGGGTTCAGTCCTGGGACCGCTCCTGTTTGGTATCTACTTCTCTGAAGTACAGGCTAACACAAGAAGGCCTTTGGCTAATGAAGTTCGCAGATGACTGCAAACTAGGAGCCATAGTTGAGTCCCCAAATAATGTGGACATCCTACAGTAGGGCCTTACTGAGACAGATGCCTGGTGTCAGAGCCATGGCCTCAAGCTCAATGCCAAAAAGTGCATTGTCATTCCCTTTGCCAAAAACTCTTTACCCATGAACTACCACATAGGCGGCAGTCTACTTAATGCCAAATGTGTGATGAGACCTGGGGACCCGGGTGGACATTAGTCTCTCCTTTGATAATCACATCACCACAGTGGTCAGGAAATACTTCTACGTGGCACACCTCATCACAAAAGGGTTCTCATCTAGGAAAAAAGAGGTCATTGTTCTCCTCTACTCGACACTCAGACACATTATAGAATACAACGCCCCTTTTGGAATGTACCTCACAAGACATCTGCAGCAGCTGGAAAGGCCACAGAAGTACCTCACACAAAGAGGATTACTGGCCTCAAACAGATGTCCTACACTGACAATCTCAAAAAACTCCAGCTTTACTCCATAGCATATCGCCTACTCCAAGGAGATCTCTGCCTAACATATAAAGCTATGTCAAACCCAGAGCTGTTGGACTGGCTACACCTAAAAAAATCCCAATCCCACCGAGCTACACGCTCTAGGGACCTAAACCTTGTCATCACAATAAACAGGACATGCTGGAGGGATAGATTCCTGTCCCAGCGACTTCCCATACTCTGGAACAAGCTACCCATCTATGTCAAGCAAAGTTCCTCATAAGCACTCTTCAAGAAAAATCTTGATAAGTGGATGGAAAATAGGAAATACACCCTGGGTATTACTTCTGTGACTCTGCTTGACAGGGGCACAGGAAAATAACTTTCTTGGGTGGTGTAAGCCAGGGAACCTTGTTGGCTAGGCTTACTTAGGCCCTTGGGCCGATAGCCTAGTACCTACCTATGAACCTGTAAAACCACTGAGGTGGTACATGAAACTATAAAACATTCTGCTTCTTAGACCTTGCAGTTGGCTGCCTGTATTTTGTTCTGAGTGTAAGAAACTTTTTTCAGTTTTACTCACTTACCAGCCTAGTTTTGGCTTAGTTTTAGTCATATCTTAGTCTAATTCTAGGACTTTGTTTTACTACTTGGAGTCCCATCTTGGTCTGTTTCTCGGGCTCTACTGATAATATTTAAGAACAAATCAAAGTTGTTTTCCTAAATGTTTTTCTTTCTTAAAAGATATCTCATTTATCATGTTAAATCTGTGCAGGTTGTTTTATCTCTCTATATGACTTGCTTAGGGTTTCCTTGTATTTGGTTGTGAGTTGAATGGAAGTAGTTCACTGTTTGATCCTCTCATTAGCCCAATTCTGGCTTTGATGTTATCTATACTTGTATCTTGATTTACCTTTTCAGAAGACAAAGGAAATACCCAGATATTGACTCTGATCTGTGCTTGTTTTTCCCAACTGTACCACTGGATACTTTTATCTTCATTTGAGTTGAAACAAAGGTTTCTGTTTGGGCTGTCATATTAGCGTGGTCTGACTTTAATGTCAGTTGTGGTCTTATGTCCATTTGTATCAGCTCAGTTGATGTCTAACTCATTTTGGGCCATCCTATTCATATTATACTTTAGATCCCCAGTGTCGATTCCCTCAAAGGCTGCTGTGCCTAGACTATTAATGCCTATCTTCAGTGCTAGCACCAAAGAGGGCTTTCTCTTTGGGTGCTGCTTTGGAGTGGGGCATTTGGCACTGAGCCTGCTGTACAATAGAGCTGGCAAGTACCAGAATCCTTTCAGCATCATGCTGGTTGGTGTCGGATGCCCTTTGATGCCAAGGTGATTTCCAGAGTTAATCCCTTTGGCATAGATGGGGTTTTCAGTTTAAGCCAACATTCCTTAACTGGGATCTTGAAGAGGTTTTGCTGTCTTGAGAATGAGATTAGTGCTCTTTTTTTGACTGCCAGATTTTGTAATAATAGTTGAAGGAAATTGCATAAATCACCAATATTACTATTGCTATCCTTTGAGGAGTTAAGTGAACTTGAATCCTGTTCCACTGGCCTCACTTAAACTATTCTGTGTTATGGTCTTGGATTCTAATTGTCGTAATTCTGTTTTATTATGCCTTCCCACAACCAGCAGCTGAATCTTCATTGCCTCTTATGACAGTATGGACTCTTGATGGAAACTGTCAGTTGGCTTCTGTTACAAAGCAGATAACTACATTACTCTCTCCCCTAGAGGTTAGAAGAATGTGAATGGATCTTTTTTCATGAACTCCAGATTTACTAGCCCTTTCTTGCTATATTATATAACAACTGTTAGAATTGTTCTCCCTTTTTCTTATGAGGCATTTGCAGATCACATGATTCTGGAGATGCTGTTTTTAGGATTAACTTTGCAGTGACCAACCCAAACAGTTGTGCTTTGAAGTATGTTATAGAGGTACAGTAAGACGGACCAGTGCTGTCACATATGGAAGTTATATACTATAGCAAAGCCATGTAGTTTTATAAATAAGTTCAAGTCACAAAATCCACCTTTTCAAGTTTAAGTGCAGGTTTATTACAATGAAACAAAATTTCTTTCATTTCAGATCTTAGAGTCAGTACAGACGTAAAATGCCATCATTGTAAGTATGTACATAAAGTCAGTGGAAAGAAAACAAACCCGGTCTTTCAAGATTTTGGAGAAGAAAGAAATAAACAGAAAGATCAGTCACTGCAAGTTCACACTCTTTCTGTAATGTAATAAGCAGGGTACAGATTTTTAATACAGTTCATCTTCCAGGTAAGAAACAGTTCAGAGGATTTCCAAGATGGCTGCATACTGGGCAGCATGTTGATTTATTTATTTACTTATTGTATTTGTTGACTAGGGAAAGTCTGACTGGGCACTGAGTCCCCTTTTCAGTGGAGAGTCAGGGAGACAAGCTCCAAATGATACATATTAAAGATTATACATAGTGTAGAAAAAAACAGCATTTTACAAGTATATACGTAGTCTTGTGAATAAAGACATTTTGTAAAAGTTTATATATTGTATAGGAAAAGTCATTCAGTAGCATTTTCAAAAGTCTGCATAGTAATGGAGTCATTGCAGATGGTACAGTAAGGCACATATACAGATCATTGCTTTGAGCAAAGGATGATGATGAGCATAATTCCATATACAGACATAAACTTCAGTGGACCTGTATCATTGTATACTTCAGTAAGTAGTTCATATAATTGTTGTGATTACTAGGCTAATGACCCTGAAGGATCTTTTTAAGCCTAGCCATGTAGCCCAAATGTAATAGACCAGTTTAGATCATATAGTTTGTTGTGTAGGGTATATATATAACTTGGGTGTGGGTGGTTGCTCATTTACAAGCTGCTTCTTTCTAATAGGTACATAGGTGCCAAGATTAGGGCAAATTTCCCCATATACTGATCCAAGTTGCACTTGAATAATTGTATGGATGACCTTTTTATCATATGAATGTGAAGCCTGTTAGAGAGAAGTGGCAGTCTCAGAGACATATACTTTTATCACCAACATGTCTTGTTTATGTTGCAGGAGAGGTCGAGGTCCCTATATTGAGTGCTTCTGATTCAGTTTGTTTTGTGAATGTACAGCAGGCCCATTAAGGTTGCATCAGAAACATGTTCATGCACCTCTTTTTATGTTGGGCAGACCTCCAGGCCATTATGTATATGTATGTTTGAACATTTAAGTGACATTCGGAAAAACTGACATCCAGTGCCCTATATAAACATGTAATGGCTGACACTACAGCCAGATTCATTTTTATGATTATTGACAAAATTCAGGGGGACAAGTCAAATAAGTTAGGGTGGCATGCCCTACTTAATAAAAAAGAAAAAGTTGGATAATTACTCTAGGAGGATTGCTTTCTCCGGGTCTTAATGATCATCTGTAATTAATGGTTGGGTTTTCAGCTTCAGGGTGATGTTGCTTTAAGTGCTTAATTGATTGGGGTATATATTCTACCATTAAAAGATTGTGAGTTTATCACTGAAGAAGGCAAATTTGCCGAAACCGGTCTGATTGTGTGTGTATTTTTGGTGTTGCCACATTAAATTTATAGTTTTCTTACTCATTTGGTGCGGGCCTCCTTTTTTGGAATGTATAGCAGGCCCATTAAGGCTGCTTCAGAAGATGCTTTGTAGGCCAGGCATTGATCTCCTCTTAGCACACCATATGAGACCAAATATAAGGATAGGGCTTTGAGGCAGTCCGTATATGACATGTTGACTACACCTTGTATTTATTTTGCAAGTAATCTCTGCAAATGCTCCAGTTGTTGCATATGCCTAGTCAGGTACATACAGAAGGGGCATTATACTCAAATATTGGTTGTAATGAGGCCTGAATACAATGGAACAAAGACGTCTTTGGACCTGGATGCCATACCATTACTTATATGTTGCACAACATAGAAGGATTTCCTTACTGCAGTAGACATATGCTGGTCAAAGCATAAGTCACTATCTACACGTGTGACAAAAATTCCTGACTACTAGAACTACCTTTAGGGGTGAATTATCAGTGTGTAATGTGCAGGGGTGGAAAGGGACTATTATGGATCAGCAAATGCTTTTAGTTGGAGATGATGTGTCTGCAGCTGAAAGTAATTTATCAAGAAGTGTCTGAACAGTGTGTTCTGTATAAAATGTACATGATGCAAACAATCTAATTAATGTTTAAAGAGGAATCAACAAGCAGTTAAGCAAAAATAAATTATATTTGAAAGTGACGGAAGTGAATAGTTACACAAGTAGATGTCTTCCCAGCAGCATTAGCACTTTAATAAACTAATTTGTACGCTGTTATATTTAATGTATTTATTTAAGGGTACTCTGCACCTTTTCCTAAAGGCTAAAAGTTAAAGTTTATTGAAAGCATGCAATTTGTTTTTCACATCTAGGAGTGGAATAAAGAAAGCAATTGGTGTAAGCAGGAGCACATGCTTTAACGTGTGCTTTAGAATAGGTAGTGCCTGTGGAGCAATTGCTTCTATGTGAAAGGGTAAGCTTCCTTTTTGGAAAATGTATATAGATCAATGTGTTTGCTGTGAATTAAAAGGAGTTGGAGTATTAAAGTGTAATTAGCTTTTTCTTTCTTGAGTGTTTTTATTGAAGCAAAAAGTATGGGAAAATGTCACATGGGTTCAAAGAGAGAAGAGAAAAATCAACTACATATAAGATCAGCTTAGCAAATAATTAGTGTGCATGTAATTTACAAGTTGATATATATATATATATATATATATATATATATATCTATACATACACAATATCTTTTTATCAGAATGGCCATTTTATCAGTGTTAATATTGAATGTAAATGGCCTTGCAGGTATAGACAAAAAAAACAGAGTGTAAGAGGTATAGGGAGCATATAATGCTGCGGGAGACACATACAGATAGAAATGAGCATGTGAATTTGACTAAAAAATGACTTAAGTATGGACAGTCAGCATAATGTCAGTGACATAGGGAAAGGGGAGCAATAAGACAGATTGCAGAAGGGGTTATAGGCAGGGGCAGAGGAGGATTTTGCTGGCATGCATTTTATTTTACCTTAAACTACTATTATGCATCTCAGGAGAAGGTTGGGAGGACTCATAAGCTTTTAGCAGGGAATCTTATTTCGTAAGTAAGGACTGGAACCTGATTTGCTGCAGTGAAGATATATCGGGGGGACGTGGAAGAGGAAAATATAACAAGTGAGGGTAGATTTCTGAAGCTGTAGATTTGTTATGAAGATGTGACTTTAGAAACAGGAACTCCGACCGAATTTAGATATTATTCCCAAAGATAAATAACTGACATAGATTGGATAGAAAGTATATTTCATAGGAGCATGTATATTTAATTGAAAACTTTAAGAGCTGTCCAGTGATTTTATCAGATCACGCACCAATTAAAACTAAGATAAAAATGCAAGTAATGATATAAAAATTAGACTACATATCTTCTAAGAACTGGAATTTAAGGAATGAATAATAGATATGATTTGAGAATTACTGAGAAAGAGAGAAGTGACTTCAGAAAGAATAGCTAGTGAGTGGGGAAATTAAAATGTAATTTAAAAGAGGTTGGGAGGGTGGCCTAATGGTTAAGGTGTTTGCCTTACAAGCACAAGGTGCAGGGTTTGAGTCTCACAAGGAATAATTGGCTAGGCTTACAATGGCTCGCAAGGGCAGTTAGCTTAGTATGAACCTATGGCAGAAATAAGAGAAGACTATGTGAAAGAAGTAATATGAATTGTTTAGAAGGGTTGACAAAGGTTAAAATATTGGAGAACAAGAGGAATCACACAGTACAAGTAAAACAACAACTGCAGAGTGTCAAGGGGAAAATAAGAAAATGTGTAAGTTTAGAATAATTGCTGTTAAGCAACTTTTTTGCTAACACCTTTAGAGTGCAAAAGCTTTTAGCACGATGACTTGGACAGCTGAAAGAAGAAAGAGCTGTAGCCAGACTTATGAAGTCTGTCATGACAAGATAACCAGACTTATGAAGCCTATGACAAGAAAAATAACCAGAGATTCTGTAGAGATATTATAGATATCTGATGTTGTTAATTTTCATTCATTCCTTACTGATGGGTGTCGGTTCTGTCCTCAGAATCGAATCGGCCTTGTAACAAGCTTGTGCCAGCCAAAATCTCTTGAGCTAAGCTTTTACCGACAATGCCCTTCCCCATGTTACCTCAGATCTCGTTTGCTGTGTAGTTGTAAAGCCATGTCAAGCCTACTCTCAAGCTAAGTATTTAGTTTTATTGAATACAAAGCATTGTTTCAGAAGTTGTTAACTTTACTTACTATTTAAATTTACTTTTCTTTCTCATCAGCCTTTACCCACTTTCGCTTTTGTAATGAATCCTTCCTTTTCCTTAATTACCTTATGGTAATCTCTAGTACCATTGTTGGTACCACTTTTCGCCTTTACCCTCTGTGGTAATTTTTCATACCATAGTTTAAATTCTCTCCTCTTTATTATTTCCTTCAAAAAAAAAATCTCTGTCCTTTATTAATACTATTCATCTTTTCTGTGAATAATGTCTGAGAAAAAAGGAGCCTCAGGGTTTAAACAGTGAGACAAGTGTAGTCGCAAAATTCCTAACAGTGACTCCTATATATCGTGTGTTTACAGTTTGGGAGTTCCACATTTGTCAATTCAGCCTCTTTGTTCCATTTGTCAAGGGTTCAGTTCCTGGACCCTTAACGAATGAAAATATAAACTAATTTTGAAAGGCCTCCTTAAGACGCCTTTCTCAGAGGCTATCTCTGTGTCGGAGTGCTCCCCCCCCTTCCCAGAAGAGAGCACAAGGAACACAAAAAGAGATCTCATTCAATTCCTTCTTCTCCCTCTGATACGAAGGAGGAGGAACCAAGACCTAAAATACCAAAAATGACTCTTTTGGCTCCAGAGTCAAAACCAGCTTCCACGGCAATGTCCTTGGTACTGTCGACAACTTCTTTATTGCTGGCACCTAGTTTATCGGCACCAACAACTTTCACGGCACCGACTCCACCTAAACCTCAATATTTGACTTCTACACCTACCACAATACCAAGCTTAACTACTGCTTCGGTTCCAGGCTTGGAAATCCCTGCTGCACAGCTCACTAAACTAGAGACATTGGTGCCATTAGAAATCACTGCACAGACCCGATATTCCCCTTCAGTTGATCCTTTTGTGGGGCAGCAATTTAGCCCTTTCCTAGAATGACTAGAATCACCATCGGGGATATCCACCAGATCGACCAGGAGTCTCTCAGAACTGGACGTGTTGTGCCTTGTGGTCCACCTGTTTACAGCCAGAGGGATTGGAACACCTTCTAAGCCCCCACTCCCTGTTTGATTGGG
The DNA here is from genome assembly GCF_019279795.1 of Protopterus annectens. Lineage (NCBI taxonomy): Eukaryota > Metazoa > Chordata > Ceratodontiformes > Protopteridae > Protopterus > Protopterus annectens. Next base: position 643,072,296 of record NC_056746.1, on the reverse strand, counting down.
GCATCTGTCTCTATGGACTCCAGCTTACTCTCCTCCTTTGACCTCTTTGGAGGCTTCGAAATATTCGGCACCGATGCCTTAATTGGTTCCCACACCTTCGGTGCCACTAGTGGATCTCACTGTGGTGCTGGAGCTGACCCTTTGGTCTTCGACTTGTTCGGAGCCAGGCCATCTTCAAGTTCAGGACTGGACTGCAGGCCCCTCGGATCCTGGCACAGCTCTGCCTTTTTCTATGGTGCTGTCCATGGTTCCAGGTGCGTTGTCAGTACCAAGTCCCCTTGAGGATCTGTCGTTGGGAGCAGGCTCGTTGGAGTGGGATGTGACCCCGGTTCCAAGGTTGTCCTTCTTGGTTCCGGGCTTCCATCCCTCTTCAGGCAGACCAGCTTTCCAAGCAATGGAGAGGGCTCTTGCTTCTGCAGTCAAGCCATCGGTGTTGGAACCCCAGATGTGTCCTTCCTCTGAGCCACAGCTAACACAAGCCACTGCACCAGGACTTCGAGCACAAGAGCCTCAGGATACTCTGCCACAGGGTGCCCTTTCTTCAGAGTCCTCCTCAGAAAGCCCCACTGAAGAGGTACCATGCAAGAAAAGATGCGAGAGGAAGCACGTAGACTTGCCAGAGGAATCCCTCACCAAGGACATGGACTACGATGAAGGGGAGGGATCCCCACAGTCACCTCCTGATGATGTGTCGTTCAGAGACATCCTGGAAATGCTTAAGCAGTGGGGTGACTGGAAGCCCACCAAATCTCTCTTCTGAGGAGTCCGTGTTCTTGCAGGTTTTTCATGCTCGACACTCTACCTCCTGGGTGACCCCGCCTGCAGATGAGTTTGTTTAGCTCATTGTGCAGCACGCCTGGAAAAGTCCTGACACCATTGAACTGATCCCACAGAGGTGGGATAAAAATGTTATCTCCCCCTGGAACAACACCCTCATTGGTCCAAGGGTCTTCCAGTAGATGCGATGGTGGTGATGGCTGCCACCAAAAATGAACTGGCCAAGGATAGGGAGTCTCAGGCAGTGGACAGGCTAGGGAAGTGAGTTTTTGCGTCATTGACCTTTGCAGTTAGGTCTTTGAATTATCTGGCATATTTCACCAGGCTTCAAAGAGACTTAGTCAATGAACTCTATGATACCTTAGCAGGAGCCATTTCTGATGAGGTCTGTGACAAAATCGCCTCGCAGCTAGCTACTCTGGAATCCATGTCCAAGTCCTCCATGAGTCTAATCTCTCACATCACTGAAGGAGCAGCCGGAGCACTGGGTTCAGGCGTTGTCATGCGACGTCACACCTGGATGCGCCTTTGTGATTTTGTGGACCCTTTTAAATCTTCCTTCCGTAACGCTCCAGTTGAAGCATCCTCCCTTTTTGGCCCTAATGTAAAAAACACATTGGCCAGGTGTGAGAAAGATGGTGAGGCCCTGTCTGCCATGGGCGTACATTTTTTCGCTCCTCAACGTCCATATTCTAGGAACCAATGAAGCTGAAAGATGTGGCACAAGAAATCACAGGGTCCTTTCTGTGACATACATGGTGTGTATACTACCCAAGGCAGAGGAGGCAACTCATCAGGAAGGTGCCCATGCAGGGGCAGAGGAGGTCCGCATAATCAAGGCTCCAGAGACTCTCTCTGGACAACCCTGTCAGCGCTCCTGAGGAGCAGCTCGATTTCTTTCCTCTGGAAGCAGTCGGGGGGACTTTTTCCTTGCAATTCCCGATGTCCCACCCAGTCAAAGGGAAACAGCAGCACTAGAAAATCAAAAGCTGCTTCAAAAAGGAGTTATCCAAGCAGTCCCACCAGACCAAATAGGATCAGGATACTACTCAAGATTCTCTTTAGTGCCAAAAAACAGAGGACTGGAGACCAATTCTGGATCTCAGTACCTTAAACAAATTTGTCAAACAAGAAAAATTCCGGATGGTCACGGTTCAGTCTCTCCTTCCTGTATTGGGCACAGACGATTGGATGTGCTCAATAGATCTTCAGAATGCATATTACCACATAAAAATGGACAAGTGCTGCAGAATATTTCTTTGCTTCTGGCTAGGGGCCAATCATTTTCAATTCTGCACCCTGCCCTTCAGACTCTCTACAGCCCCCAGAGTGTTCAGCAAGTGCATGGCAGTAGTAACAGCTTACTTGAGACTACAAGGATTCTGGGTGTTTCTGTACCTAGACGATTGGCTCCTCACCGCCCCGACCAAGCATCTACTGGAGATAGCACTAAACAACACATTTGGGATAGCAAAATCATTGGGAATCTTGATAAACTGGGTAAAGTGGAGCCTGATTCCTTCCAATCCTTAGAGTATATCAGGGCGATCTTCAGCACAAATGCCTGCCTAGTCTGTCTGCTAGACCACAGACTAAACAGGATAAGATCCCAAATACGGCTGATACTCTGTCAAAAACTAGTCCCTGCCTGAACAGTACTTCAACTCCTAGGATCCATGGCAGCTTCAGTTACCGTAGTACCATTGGCAAGACTACACATGAGGATTCTCCAATAGCTCCTACTAGCTCAGTGGTATCCCTTACAACATCCTCTAGCCTTTCAAATAATGATAACTCAGTGATGCAAACAGGATTTAATGTGGTGGATGAAGCCAGACAAGCAACAATGGAGTCCCCCCTTTTACCCAACACAGCCCAAGGCCACTGTGACTATGAATGTTTCCCTGATAGGGGGGGGCTTTTCCAGGGGAAGACAGTCAAGGTACTTGATCAAACATAGATGCCCAACTGCACATCAGTGTCCTAGAACTGACGGTGGTGCTTCTAGCGTTGCAAGCCTTTCAAACCATCCTTCCATCAGGGACAATTGCTATTCAGTCAGACAGCATGTCAGTAGTCTGGTACATCAACAAGCAAGGGGGGAACCAAATCCTACCCATTGTGTCGAGAAGCCATTAGAGTTTGGCAATGGGCAATAGCTTCCAACCACTTTCTAACTGCAAAACATATTCCTGGGAGCTCTAACGTGATTGCACACAAGATGAGCAGATGCATCCTACTGCCTCACGAGTGGTCCCTCAATCCTATCATTGCAGCGAACATTTTCAGCCGCTGGGCCAGACTTGCTGTGACCTAATCACATCTCCAGCAAACCACAAATGCAGCAGCCATTTTGCCCTAATCCCCTCATAGGGGGAGTACCCGAGGGACGCTGTTATCTACAATTGGCCCACGGGACCTCTGTATGCCTTCCATCCTTTCCCCTCATCCCCCAGTTTCTGAGGAAAGCTGTTCGTCTGAGAAGCAGAGTAATCCTCATTGCCCTTTACTGGCAAAACTTGGTTCCCTTTCCTTTGGTCTCATCTTGTATACCAACCTTGGATTCTGGATACAACTCCAGAATTGATCTTGCACCCTCAAGGGTTGACTCACCCGAACATTTCCAATCTCAAGCTGGACAGCTTGGTATCTCCACTTCCAGTAATAGCCAGGCAGAATAAACTTACCTCCTCAGTGCATGATATCTTACTGGCTTCACATAAACCATCCACTATGAAAATTTATCTCAGCAAGTGGAAAAGGTTAGTTATTTTGTCTAGATAAAGACAAGTTGATCCTTGCTCAGCCCCAGTTGGAGTGGTTTTGGATTATTTATCAAATCTTCTCCAGCCAGGAGCAGCTGCCTCAACTATTTGAGTACATTTATCTGCTATCTCAAATTTCTACAATGGGTTCTGAGACTCGTCATTAATCTCCCATCGCCTCTACAAAACTTTCTTAAAAGGCATTTTGCATATTAGACCACCTTTCAGAGAACCTATCGAATCCTGGAGTCTGACTTTAGTACTGCAATCCCTGACACTTCACCCGTCGCGCCTGCTTCCACTTGTGATCTTAAGTTCCTGTCCTGGAAATCCTTATTTTTAATAGCTGTCACATCAGTCAGATGCATTTCAGAGATCCAGGCTCTGTGTATTAAACTACCTTATATGGTATTTCATAAAGACAGAGTATCAGTCTGGACCAGTCCTTCTTTTCTACCTAAGGTTATCTCAGATTTAACAATGAGCCAAATGACTGACCTTCCAATATTTTTCCCAAACTATTCAAACAAAGGAGAGTACTGTCTTCATTTATTAGATGTTCATAGACAGCTACATTTTTATCTGGACAGAACAAAGTCAACACGTAGATCAGACCATTTGTTTGTATCCTATTCAGGCCCAAAACTGGGAAACCCTGTCTCAAAGGTAAACTTGTCCAAATGGCTCAGAGAATGTTTTCCTTGATTTACCAACAAAATAAAATTTCTCTACCAAGCAAAGTTAGAGCACATTCTACCAGGTCAATAGCAACTTGTATCACTTTTCATGCAAAAGCCTCATTGAATGATATTTGTGCAGCTGAAACTTAGCAGCCCCTCATACCTTTATCAGTCATTACAAATTGGATTTGACCTCCAGGGGCAGAGCATCCTTTGGTTCAATGGTGCTCAGGAACATACTTCCATAATGGCCTCCCAAGAAAGAAGGTAGCTAGGGACTCTGTCCCATTAACAAGGACTGGATGATGATTAACAACATCAGATAAAGAAGTTATGTCTTACCATAATGTTTCGTCTGTGTTGTTGATCTTCATTCATTCATTACGTCCCACCCTCCTTACCCCTCCAGAGACTCCTGTGGGATGGAATTGGGTCCTATTCCTTTTTAGGGTTTCTTCTCGGGGACAGCCTCTGCTTTACTTTTAATAGGCAAACTCGATCTGAGGTAACATGGGGAAGGGCACTGTGGGTAAAAGCTTAGCTCAAGAGTTTTTTGGCTGGCACGAGCTTGTTACAAGGCCAATTCGGTTCCAAGGATGGAACTGACTCCCATCAATAATGAATGAATGAAGATCAACAACACAGATGGAACGTCATGCTAAGACACAACTTCTTTATTTGCTACCCCTTAAAACTTATTAAATATAGCCAAGGGACTTAATCTAGTCATTCCTCTATGTAAAAGTAAGAAAAAGCATATACATTTTTCTTATATCATGCTCTTTTGTACAGGTTTTCTGCTATTTTTACATTGCAGTACCTACATTTTTTAAAACTGAACAAGAAGAAAGAAAAAAGAAAAGCAGAGACAGCTGTCCATTTTAGTATATGTCATGTGTTATAAAGATACTGCTAAGAATAAAGTTTTGTTCTACTTACAGTTAACTCTTTCCTTCCTTTTCCCATGCCCTTAATATTCTTGCAAACATTAATGACTTGAAGTAGGGTGCATGCTTTGGAGTCTCATACAAGTTTAATAAAGTAAAAAAAAGTTCAATATTTTCAGGTTTTCTTTTTCAGTCATATTTCACAAATGTAATTAATGCTTTGTTATCCCACATTTATTCATCAGTTTCCTAGTTGCTGGTCTTCTTCCTGTTGATCTCCCAAATCCACTCTCTGGTTTATTTCCAAAGTAATCCTGGTTCTTCTAGTTAACTCTTGTTCTTATTCTGTGTCTCAAGTATTTTCCTTTGGAACGTTGGACAATGTTTCACTGGCATAGTCTGTCTGTGGGCTTTATTATTAGAAGAATAGGAAGCAGAATCCCCTTCTGTTTGATAGCTCACTTTTTGTTGGACAAACTTTTGTAATTCCTCCTTAACATGTTCTGCATGAAAAAATTATTTTGTCCCACCAGGAAAAAATATTCTGAAAATAGCTGGATATAGCAGTTTGACTCACACCTTCTTCTCATCATTCCCTGATTGCTGGAATAAATTTACTCCTCTTCTGTCTGTTGTACAGTAAGCAATAATTTTCCACAAACATTCTACAGTCTCCCACTTTTAGTACTTTGTCCTTCTGTCAATTTTGTCAGAATCAATGCTTTCTGCTTTTAGTATTGCATCTCTACTATTAAGGGTCTGGACTGCTTTCTCATGGCCAGGTTTGGAGCATACATGCAGTGTGCCCTTTCAGTTAATGACTCCTGCTGTGGAATACCAGTCCAGTTGTTTATTTGTGCTATCATAAAATTAATACAGTCTGTTACTTCCAGTTTCTCTGGTACAGCAGAAAATCTCAGGTTTTCCCAATGTGCTCTGTCTTCTAATTCTACCATTTTTGAAACGTCTTCTTGAGCAGTCTCATACTCAGCCAGCCTTTTCTTCATTTTGCTCTCTGATTTTTGCAGTTTAATCAGCTCATCTGAGTATCTGATCTGATGTTGTCATTTTCATTCATTCCTCTGGTTCGGATCTGATCCTTGGATCTGACTCTGCCACTTCTTCCAGATCGTAGAATACTTGAACTCCTGAGTTGCTTCCTTTACCCATAATTTTCCAGCAACCAAACATCCCTCAGATCTTGTTTGCCGGCATTGTGATCAGCTGTAGATTGCAAGCTCTCATGCTTTTGGGTTCATCTTCTTCAGTTAATTCTCATTAGTCTGTAAGTATAACTTCTTCAGCAGCTCTTTATTTATTACGTATTACTCTTTCCTCCCTTAAACCCTTTATATAGATATTAGTTTCTTTTTTCTTGTACTCTGTGAGTACTGTAAATACCATTTTTGGTAGTTCTTTCCTATTTTTCTTCCTGTACTGATACAGTACTCTAAATTACCATTGCTGGTAATTCTTATCTTTTTCTCTATTTAAAAAAATCTTTTCTATTTATTTTCTTGGATGTAATGTCTTCAAACATGTTAGATTAGCCATCTGGCTTTAAGAAATGTGTAGCATCTGGACATAAAAATCCTCAGTTCAGATGCACACACTGAGTGTGTTTATTGTCTAGGCACTAAACACCTAGACATTGAATGTGACATATGCAAGGGCTTCAACTGTTGTGCATTTACATATAGCAAAAATAAATGAGGCCTCAGGGGGTTTGCTTCCCTATAAATCTTTTCCAGTGGCTGCTGGGGCTCAACCCCCCCAAAAGATAAGAAAAAAAGGGTGACTGTGTGGCCAAAAAATCTCATAACAGAACTATAGACGCCCTTCTGCTTCAACTTTAGTTCCATCTTTGGACCCACTGGCTAAACTTGCAAGAAAGTCAGATCCTAGTGTGTCGGATCCAAAATTAAGATCCGAAAGATCTCCACAGGTCCATTCACCTCCTTTAATATCAGAGTCGATCACTTCCAGGTTTCCATCACCATTTCTTGAACAACCTCCCAGTTGTCATTTGAGGCCTTCTTCTTCTGGTTCATCTCTTCAGTCTTCCAGGAGCCTATCTGAGGCAGATGTGGATAGGATTATGTGGAAGTTCTTCAGGATGCAAATTCAAATAGGAGTCCCTTTGGCTCTGACCCCATCGGGTCTGGAGACCATCCATAGAGCCACTACTCCTAACATAACTCCTTCTCCAATCCATGCAAAGCCTTCCTCCTCAGATCCAAAAACATTGGTGTCTTCGACTCTGATGGTTTCTCTGAGCTCTCTGGCCCTGAGTACCTCACAGCCAGATGACTCTCTAAGCTGTAGCAGCAGAGCTGGCTCCAGAGTGTTAGAGTTGACTCTGAAGTTGTCTTCCCCTTGCAGTATCGGCATTCGACAGCTCGGCTCCAACTCAGTCCTTGGGTGGTTTGGCTATGGGACAATGGGAGTCGATGGTCCAGAAACCTGATTTGTCAGATCTGTTGGTTTCCTCTTCTCGTAAAGCACTCTGCTTTTGAGGTAGTGGAGAGAGTATTCCTATGCCAAGAGTTCAGACAGCTCTGCCCTCTTCGGATCAGACTTGCCTGTCTCATTCGATTTTGCATCCAGACCCTCTTTTCATCCATTCCACCGGGACAGCTCTTTTCATCCATTCCACCGGGACAGCCAGCCTGAACCAGTCTCTAGCCTACCCAGCAGGGTATTGTTCTGTCTTCCAATACCTCCCAGGAGCATCCCACTGAGGAGGTCCTTGGAAGAGAATGTGTAAAAGGATGCACTTGGACTCTCCAGAAGAATCATTCACTGAAGACTCTGATTTTGATGAGAGGCGGAAAGGTCCCCTAGATCACCACCTGATGATGTTTCCTTTGGAGACATCATAGAGCTCCTCAAACAAAGGGGTGGTTGGTCCCCTGATAACCCTTCTCAAGAGGAATCTGTGTTTCTGGAGGCCTTTGGGTCTGGCCTGTCTACCTGCTTGGTGACTCAGCCCGCCAATAAGCTCATAAATTTAGTCTGTCGATGGGTATGGAAGGAACCAAACACAGTTCAGCCTATACCCAAGAGACCAGACAAGATCACTAAGCCACAGAAAGATCTATCACACTGGAGTAAAGGAGTTGCTGTTGATACTGTGGTTGTTGTAGCGGCCACAAGAAAGGAACTGGCAGAACAGAGTTCCTCTGTCCATTCCCTAACAGGGAGTCTAGGACATTGGATAGATTTGGGAAGCATGTTTGTGCATCAGTGACCTTCACTCATAGGTTGCTGAATAATTTTGCACATTTCATAAGACTTCAGAGAGATTTGATCAAAGAACTTACCAAATCTCTCTTTGGACCATATTTTCTGAGGAAGAAAGTGCCATTTGCTTGCAGATGGCTACCCTTCAATCTATTTCTAATTTGTCCATGTGGCTTATCTCACATGCAGCTGAAGGTACCTCACAGGTGGTGAGTTCAGGCATTTCCATTAGAAGACATGCTGGATGCATTTATGTGACTTTGTGGAACCCTTCAAATCTTCTTTTGTCAATGCACATTTTGATAGAGCATTGTTATTTTGCCCCAAAATGAAAAACACATTCTATAGGTGTGAACAGGAAGGGAAAACCCTGTCTGCTGTGGGCCAACATTTTTCTACTCCTCAATGGTCTTTTTCTAGAAACCAGCAAGGTGGTAGAAAGATGTTGAAGAAATTCCAAGGTGCCTTTCAAGATCCATGTGGAGACAGCTCCTGCAGGGGCAAAGGGGGGGGGATACAAATGGAAGATGCAACCCTCGCAGCAGAGGTGCATAATCAGGGATCTGGAGATCCTGACAGTGCTCCTGAATGGAGGCCGAACTGTCCATCTCTGTAGGCAGTCAGGGGTCATCAATCCCTGAACCTGAGAGCCTAACTAGATATTACAAAAGATTCATGTGTGCTGAGGATAATATCTAGAGGTTATATCATATAATTTTCCTAACACCCACTATTAGTTGCAAAGAAAATTCCCAATGTTCCACCCAGTCAGAGTCTGCATCTTACTCAAGATTCTTTAGTGTGTGAAAAGACAGGGGACTTGAGAACAATTTTGGATTTCAGCAAATTAAATCAGTCAGTACAATACACAAAGTACTGGATGGTCACTGTTCAGTCCATTTTGCCATTTCTGCACAAGCATGACTGGATGTGCTCGATAGAGCTTCAAGATGCGTACTATCATATCAAAATGAACAGGCAATCCTGAAGATATCTAGACTTCTGGCTGGGAGCCAGTAATTACCAATTCAGAGGACTGCCCTTTGGTCTCACTACAGCCCCCAAAAATGTTTACCATTTGCGTGGCAGTTGTAGTGGCTCACCTGAGACTGCTGGGATTCCAAGTGTTTCCATACTTAGATGACAGGCTCCTGACTGCTCCAAACAGGCATCAACTAATTCAAGAAAGGAGCTACTTACTCCAGCTGAGCTCTCATCTGGGATATCTGTCAATTACGATAAATCTCAGCTCACTCCAGCTCCAACTTTGGAATTAATCGGTGTTCACGTCAATACAGCCAGTCATATAACATCACTTCCTCTTTCTCAGATAAAAACTGTTTGATTCCTGGTCAAAAAGATTGTTCAGAATTCTTCTCTCCCAGTGTCTGATACTCCAAGCCTTGGGATCCATGTCAGCGGCAATTACTCTTGTACCTTTGGCAAGGTTCCATATAAGAGTCCTTCAGTGGACACTTGCAACTCAGTAGTGTATTCTCCAGTACCCATTATCCAATCAGAATAACCCAAGCTTGCAAGAATTACCTCCTGTGGTAGATCCACTCTAGTCAAATACAAGAAGGCTGTCCCTTTGTCCTCCCTCAAACCAATGCCACTCTGACCATGGACTCCTCTCAGATTGGGTGGGGGGCACTTCTTGGGAAGGACAGTCCAAGGCACATGTTCCCCCGAAGACACCAGCATGTATATCAATGTTCTGGAAATGAGAGCTGTTCTCCTATCATTGCAGGCCTTTCAAGATGCTCTCCCAAGTGGGGCTATCTCAATTCAGCCAGACAGTATGTCGGTAGTCTGGTACATCAAACAAGGGGGAACCAGATCTTACCCTCTTTGTCGAGAAGCTATGAGAGAATGGCAATGAGTAATCTCCTCTAATCACTTTCTTATAACAACTCGCATCCCAGGGAAGTGCAATGCAATTGCAGACAAGTTAAGCAGGTCCATCCTTATGGCTCACAAGTAGTCTCTCAACATCAATGTAGCGGAGATCATTTTCCATAGATGGGGCCAATCATGCTGCAACCTTTTTGCATCTCCTCTCAACAACAAGTGCAGCAGGTTCTTTGCCTTGATCCCCCCACTGAAGGAGTCACCGAGGGATGGTTTACTTCACAATTGGCCCTCCTGTCACCTTTATGCTTATCGCCCATTACCCTCATTCCCAAATTTCATGAGAAAGCATCTTGATTGAAGAGCACAGTTATCCTCATTGGTCCCTACTGGCCCCATCAGATCTGATTCCCCTTCCTTTGGCCTCATCTTCTTCATCCACCCTGGATTCTGGATCCAACTGCAGACCTCCTGTCTCACCCGATAGGCATGATTTGTACGGGCATATCAGGCCTCATGTTGACTGCATGGTTTCTCCAATTCTTATGATTGCTAGACAGCCCAGGCTGTCTTCCCCTGTCTCTCATATCTTGTTATCTTCCCATAAAGCTTCCACTAGGAAAATTTACAAAAGTAAATGGAAAAGGTTTATTTTTTGGGCCAAGAAAAAGAATTTGCATTTCTTTTCAGCACCAGTTTTAAAGGTTATTGATTTTTTAGCTGCCATTTTCAATGAGGGTGCCAGTTCCTCGACTGTCAGAATAGATTTAGTAGCTATCTCCAATTTAAAGATCTGGCTCCTCCTTGGGATTTAAATATTGTTCTCCAGACCTTAACACAGCCCCCCCCTGAACAATTGGCTAAGTCTGATTTCAAGTTTTTGATCTGGAAAACTGCTTTCATAGTGGCTATCATGTCTGTAAAGAATAGTATCTGAACTTCAAGCACTGTCTTCTAAACCACCTTATTTAATTTTTCATGAAGACAGAGTTTCTTTACAAACCAATCCATCTTTTGTACCAAGGGTGGTGTCAGAATCTAATATTAATCAGGTCATTTAATCTCTCAGTCTTTTTTCGTAACTTTTCAAACAAAGGAGTATATATGTTGCATCTTTTGCATGTCCACAGACAGTTGCTTTTCTACCTTCACAGAACCAAAAATCTAAGAAAATCTGAACAATTGTTTGTTTCCTTTTCGAATTTGAAGCTGGGCAAACTGGCATCTAAAGTAGCTTTGGCTAAATGATTAACTGACTGTATTACATTACCACTCCACGAGGTCCATGGCTACTTCTTCAACTTTTTTATCTAGAACCTCCTTGGGTGATTTTTTGCAGCTGTAACTTGGGCTAATCCTCATACCTTTATTGCTCATTATAAGTTGGATCTAGTCTCCAGGGGAAGAGCTTCCTTTTTAGCTCAGCTGTGCTCCAGAATATCCTTCCTTAGAGTCCTCCTGGGATTTAGGTAGCTGGGAACTATGTCCCAAATGTTGAGGAATGAATAAAAATGACATCAAATAAAAAAGTTATGTACTCACAATAACGTTCCACCTATGTTGTCCATTTTCATTCTTTCTTAACTTCCCACCCACCTACCCCCTCCTTGTTTTAATCCTGGAAAAATCAAAGAGTATTGGAGGAACCTCTGTTCCTCTTTTGAACTCCAGCTTTTGTTCCTTCCTTAATTCCCACTGTGCTATGAATAATAAATAACTTCATGGGCAGCAAGCTAGATCTGAAGGATGTTAGGTTGGTGGGGCATTATGGGTAAATGGAGGAGATCAAGAGTTCAAGTATTCTATGAACTGGAAGAAGCAACAAAGTTGGATCCGAACCCAACTGTTGAGAAAAAATGAAAATGAACAATGCAGACGGAACGTTATGGTGAGTACATAACTTTTTTTTTTTAAAGTTTCTTTCATTTTTTTTCTAGCCTTTTGTTATTTGAGTTGAAATACTCATTCAGTGTTTCATTTACTTTAATCAGGTCTAAGCACATTTGACTAATTTTCTCTTCTAGATTACTGGAAGTCATGTCTTGCACTGAAGCTGGAGTTTGAACTGCTTTTTGCTTCCCATCCAGTGTTTTCTCCTCACCTTTTGTGATTGATTTTCTTTCAGGCTCTTCAAATTTCTTTGTGACGGCATCTAGGCAGTATGCTTACTAGCCAGTTACTGAAATTTACCCAAAAAGACAAATTCACTAGCTCTCGTTTCTGTTTTCACACTGGGAGAGCTGAAATTAAGCTGTTATTCAGTGTGCAGCCATCTTGGAAGTCATTTGGTGTTGTGGAAAAAGTTTTGAGATGCTTTCAGATATTTGCAAGGTATAATCTACGCGAAGATAAAGCTATCACTATAGTGGTAAATTACTTACTCACACATGAATTGGTTTAACAATGCATATACTCATGGAGACATGATAAAATGACATATTTAGGCGTAAGGATTAAAAGGATTATATTATGGCAGACAAGGATATCTGTGAAGAAAGTAACAAGCTAGTACAAAATGAGAATCTGTAAGCTCATGATTATGAATATGGATAATAAGATACACGCAGCAAGCATGTTTTTTTCCAGTAGGTATGCTCCCTGGTAGGGTTATAGAAAATAGGCAAGGGGGGAGAGGCAATACTTTACTGGAGGAAATTAACAAAGGAGACAATGTATTGTTAGCAAATAATTTGAGAGGGAAAGGTAACACAGTGGGATGAGGCTAAACAGAAGTTTGGATTACAGATTACAGACTGCTTTCGCTGTCAGGGATTGATAAGAGTATGGTCAAAGAGAAAGGGATAGAGAAGTACTAATTGAAAGAACACCTCTACTGCCATATTGATTATCACTTTTTAACAGCAGCTTCTGTTCTGCACTCAACTACAAACTCTACCAGAGCTAGTCTTTCACTTACAGTCTTCTATCCCTTTTTTTTTTCTTATACTCTATCAGTCCTTAGGAGGGAAGGACATCTCTAACCTGCAGTCCAAAGTTCTGCTTGGCCTAATCTCACTCTGTTACCTTTCCCTCTTTAGTTACTTGCTCCCAATACCTTGGTTCTTTTGCAAGTTTTCTCCAGTAAATTTTAACCCCTCTCGCCTATTTTCTATATCCCTACTTGCATTCATCACTATTATCAAAATATCCTTTCTTCATTCCTGTGTTAGCTTCATTCTTAGAATGCTTTCTTCTTATTTGTAAATATAATGTTGTATATGGTTATTATTGTTAAAGATCTGTATACAAAATCCTGTTATCATTCCTTGTTTCTTGAACTCCCCTCCCTGTTTCATTACCATCGCTTTCCACTTTGATTTATAACCTTCTGCTTGTGTTATGTATATGAACCTTAACTACATAGTTCTAATATGTATACCTTCAAATCAGATAATCCCAAACCACCTTGTTCTGTAGGAGGATTATCTTATCCCACTTAAATCATGCCCTCTTCCCCTTCAAAATAAATTACTTCAACGCATTATCAATTATTGTCAATGTAATATCTTTTATTGTGTTATATCCGGACGATGTTGCAAATTTTCATAAACCTGATTCACTTCTTCTTTGGCATCTGTAGTTAGACCATAAACTTGTATCACTTTACAGCTGAAAACTTGGTATTAGAATATGATTCAGATCATTCTGTCATTTTTGTGGGATGCAACTGAATATTAATTTTGTTAACTATAAGGGCTGCTGCATTCCTTGTGCAAGACTATTGTCCACAGAAGTCAGTATGATGATTATCTCATGTAAAATGACATGTTCCATGCCATTTTAGTTGACTTGGTCCAAAGATACCAACGTTTAGTCTTGTCATCTCATCCTTAACCACATTAGGGTTGCCTTGATTTATAGTTTTTAAGTTCCTAATTCCATTGGTGTATAATTCTTTGTACCACTGGACTTTACTTTTGGCTCTGAGCACTGTACCATGTATACATCCCCCAGTTTAAATCTACCATTATTATACTGCTCCTGCTTAGTCCTTTGTTTTAGGTATGCTAGGTACCTTCCAACCTCAGGGTTTCATCCTCTGGTGCTGTTATGACATATCTGAGGTTGCTTTTGTCCATAGGGTTTTATTGACAAAAAAAATGGATTGTCATTACCGTTTGCAAGGAACTCTGTTTAGTGTGATCTGTCAATCTCTGCAGTATCTTACATGTTTTGGTTCGCCCTAGACAGTGTAGATCACAAGCAACCCTCACATGATGAAATAATGGTCTAGAAATGGAAAACAGTTGTCTTTTAAAAAATAAACAACAGTGTGACAGTTTACAATTTGTCTGTGAGTGAGTTTGGTGTCCATATAATTTCAGGAAATTCATTTTCTTGCTTTCTCCCTCTACTTTTGTGTACATAACTATGCCTTTTATGCAAAAGAGTATTATCTTTGGAACCTTCACAGTTTAACTTGGAAGTTTTGAGGTTTTCTCCTTTGGTTGTAACATGTTAACTTTTACCAGGTCCATCATGGTTTGCCTTCCTGTAGAAACTCTGTAAGCCACTTTGGCTATTGTTGGGTACTTACAAGTTATTTTGCAAATTCCTGTACAGTGTTATCTTCCTGCAGTTCATTGGTTTAGCATACCAGGGTTAACATGTTCAGAATTATCATTAAAGCATGCAATTTACAGTCTCTCTGTTGGTTGACTCGCTGCCACTTTAGAAGCTCCAGAAGGCAGTTTGTAAGGGGTTATGGGATTGTGTATCGTAATATTTTCTTTCAGCATACAACCTGTTTGCATTTTGCTCTTGTGTGTAGAGACACAGAACAGTATCTGCTTTTTATAACTATCTGCCCAAATATCCTTAACAAGTCTTACTCCAGTATCCATATCGTAGCCTTTGTATAAAATGTAAAAACAGTTCGGGTTAGTTCGGGTTAGGATATGCCAACTGACATTTCCAAAAACATGTTAATAATTGATGTGAATGTCCATGGAGAATTTTAAAGGCCAGAAAAAAAATACCTGCCTGATTTTTTTTTACACAGCATTGTGGGTATTAATGCTGCATATGGAACAGGTATTATTTCTGGGTGACACTTTTTACAGATGTAGACAAAAGAATGAGACTTGGAGGACAGGGTTCACTTTTGTCAGGTATGGTATCATCACACCTGGAAATTATGTAATCACAGCCATCACAGCATTTATAACAATAGTTTCAGTAGCAGGAAAAGCATTCCCCAAAAGATTAAAGAAGTCAAACTGCCTTTCTTTGGAAAATACTTTAAAGCCTGCCTTTCAGAACAGTGCAGATATAGATGTTTCAATGGCCATGGGTTCTTATTTGTTACTTGATAGCTGATGTAATGTGTATGCTACCGACATACCAGCACACTATTTAACTGCTATATAACTATGAGTACAGATGACGACTGCATGTTATGTTTGTAAATATTGAACATACTGTAATTACTGTAAATAACTGATATAATACCAGACTTGGTACCATATTTGTATTCAGACTATGTTCTTTTATTCATTATATATTGAAATGTCTTATTTTTTTAAATATTTTACTTAAATGTCAGTCTTTTCCCTCTAAACCTTTGTTCAAATTTTCTCACTTCTTGAAGACCCATTGAAGCTTTAAATTATGTGTTGTGCAAACTTACACTTACTGGAATAGTTATTGACATGCTTCTGCTATTGCTGTATTTGCTCAAGTCTGTGATTGTAGAAATGCTATATATTTTATTCTAGCTTTGTTTGGTATATTTCATATTACAAGTTATATTAGTGTCTTCATGTTGATCTTCCAATGTGGTTTAGGTCTTGGGAGAAAAAGACCTTCGGAGCAGTTCACTTACCTAGTTAACAAATGTACATTATACAATGACTCTCTATTACTATCGAAAAATGTACACGCTGATTGGCCCAGCCTAACCAGTGTGCCCATTGTAAAAACCACAATATACCAATGGTTGCCCGGACTTTTTTCCATTGGTATAAAGTGTCCCAAAGCCTTTTTTTTTTTACAATTAAAAAAAAAAAAGAGAGAGAAAACGGAGCAACGGAGACTTTCTTTTCTCCGTTGCTTCCATTTCAAAGCAATGATGTACTGGGTATGCAAGTCCCATACGCATGCACAGTACATCCAAAATGAACAAGCAGTATACCACAACCAGCGGAAGAACCGTAATCCGACTTTATACAAAGATATTATTTAAGAAAAGTAAGTATTTTTTTCTTAAATAATGTCATTGTATAATAGCAATAACCGACTCCGTGCTTGTGGTATATTGAAGATTTACCCACAGTTGCCTTTGTTTAATCACTTGGGCTTCGCCCTTGTGATTAAACCACACCAACCATGGGTAAATCTTCAATATACCACACCATGTCATCGGTTATTGCTTTAATAAAATAAAAATCAGTCAAAATAAATTGTCTGATCTTTTGACATATACATGTACACTACCATTGTACTGCCTTGAGGTAAAATCATTCACATATAGTTTATTAGTGCACTATATAAAGAGAGGTTTATTTGTTTGGATGTTGCTATAGCCATCAAATATATACCCTACAGTACATTCAACTCCTTCCCACTTTTATGTGCAGATTGAATACCAATGTTCTAATAATATGTAGAATTTGTACAAAACCTAACTGGGGAGCACTGATTTATGAATTTATAAAGTCAGGTATTTGGTTCAGTCTTTTTTTCACCTGGGGTATGTGCTTGCTCATAGCTTTGATTATTTTGAACATGTTATATCAGATTTCCACTTTTCTTTAGAACCTTTGTCTTGAACAACAGTACTTAGATTAGGTCTGGTGAATCCTTATTGAAATGTAGTTTTATAGTTGTGCAGGATCAATCTTTAGAAATTAAGTCTTGCCCGTGATGAGACACTAAATGCAGAGTTTTGAATCAGACCTAATTTTATAATTACAGGTTACACGTTTGATAATTTTTTTTGTGTTATAATCTGAATACCGTTTTTTCCACCATGTTTTGTAAATTTTGCAGCTGTCATTATCCCACATTGTGTTCTACCACTTAACATGAAAATGATGACTGAAAAAGATATTACTGCTAATCTTGTCTGCCTTTTTATGCAGCTAATGTTCTGCATTTGCCACACTCATTTTGTTCTACCAGGTCTATGCCATATCCTAGACTCTCTTAAATGTATCCATAGATCTGAGTTCATTGTGTCCTAAAAAATTTTTCCTAATGCATTACAGTAGCTCTATGTACAGGGCTGGACTTAGGTGAAATGACATCCCAGGCACTCCCTACTGTTTCACCCCCCCCATACACACACATACCTGCTACCCTCTCTTTCCCACCATCATGAGCTCCCCACACCATGCACTTACTTTTTACTTCCATTTTTTTTCTTTTTCTTTTTCCACAACCAAACCAGTGATGGCTTGAACAGAAATTATGATTACGGAAAGAAATTCAGTGTTACTGTTTAACCTTAGTTGATCCACCTGACCTACTAATTTGTTCACTCTCTACCACCCATCTCTTGCCTGTAATAGAGGGATGGGGGCTAATGATCCCCATAGGAAATGAATAAGTCTAGGGTTCCTGCCTTGGCAAGGGATGAGCAGGCAACTGCTTTGATGTGGGTGGCACCAGTGAGCTCCTAAAGCAAGAAGTGACTGGGTTATAGGGCTGTCACTCTGCCCCCGGGCTTGGAGCTAGTGAACTTACCAGTGGTCTGGTTCCTATCAATCAAAGGAAGTAGGAGGAGGAGCAAATGGGTTAGTTGGGTGATTGTTGAAAAGCCGCTGGATAAGCTGAGCAGTTGGCATAGGGCAGTAAATAAAAAAACATTATTTATTATTGGATCATTCTTAATACATAAGGTGGACATATACATACTACCAAGGTCACCTACTCCATCCTCAGTTGTACTTAAGAGACACACTGCTCTGCTGCATCAATCCCAACCTTGGAAACTGGAAAAGTGTCTCCCAGAGGACACTGTGAATGTATGTACATCTGCTGCCACTTGTTCTACCATTGTAACTCCTGCTATATGATACCATTGTAAGCTATCTCCCTGTCAGGTCAGACAGCAGCCTAAACACTTTTCATTTCTTCCTCTCATCTTTAACTGAGTTCTTTCCCTGCTCCTCTTTACTTCATCCTACCTAGTCCCAAGACCTTCCTAGTTGACCCAGTGCAACTCTCCACTAGGCCACTAGAGGGCGTCCCCTCCCTACTATACACTACTGTTCCTCACTCATTCTCTACTCAATCTCACTTTTGTCCCCTCTACCTCTTAGGTACAGGAACTCTGCTTACCCTGCTACTACTTACTCTCCTGTATCCTATGCTCCACTGATTGACTCTCGGTCCTCTCCTGGTTTCTTCCCGCTCCGTTCGCCCTGCGGGCTCACTCCGCTCCCCTACCCTGCCCCCAAATCCCACCCGCCCCAGTGCATCTAGCTATATCCCTCTTGTTTCCACACCCACTTTCTCCCTACACCAATCAACCATCAACACCTTAGACACACCCCCATCAGCCTATTATCTAATTTGCAACCACTCCCACAGGTACTACATTTCAATACATCCCACTTCTAATACACTCACTCACCTACCTATCTTAATTACATCCAGCTCTACTCCCACAACTCTTTATTCTACTCTACCTTGGCTAAACATTCCTTATCCCCCTGCACAATAAACTTATCATACATATTAGACAACTACAACACTCAATACTAAGCAACCTTCTCAACATGCCTCTAAACCCTTTTTCCATCCTATGTCTTCTATCACTTTCTCTTAAACTATCATATCTTTATCACCTCACCCAACCTGAAACTTCTTACCATCTACAACTTTATCACACAACCTACCATCTGAATACCCCACTCTCACAATCACACTTTCCCATCTCTCCCCATCTTCACCCAATAACACAGCTCCTCACCTTTTCTTTCAAACTCTTCACCCCTCAGAAATACTCTGTCCCCATAGCAAATAAACACCCCTTAATCATCTCAGCAGACCCAAACCATTTTCATACTCTAATCAACTATCTTTCAAACCCCATCTTCCATCTCTTTACCTGCCTTTTATCTGGTGATATCCATCCCAACCCCAGCCCCTCCTCCTCTTCCTCCTCACACAAGCCTATATTCTTTACTTCTCTAAACTCACAAAGTATAGTGAATAAAGTCCCTACCCTCCATGCATGGCTCACACATAACAAACCTGATATACTATCTATTTCAGAAACTTGGTTAAAGCCCTCCATAAAAGACTCTGAAATAACTCCACCCAGCTACTCAATCATTAGAAAAGACAGGACCCAAAAGAAAGGTGGTGGAGTTGCCCTCCTTTACTCCTCTTCCTTGCTAGTTACCCCATATAACAAACCTACCCCCACATTTAACAATGCTGAATTACTCCTCTCTCTCCTTCAAGTTAATAAGCACAAACACATTTTCCTAGCATCCCTCTACATCCCCCCAGGGGACAATATTTCAACACTTGAAAATATCCTCTCTTGGCTCTCTGACAATATTAGCAATGAAACCATAATTTTAGGAGATGTCAATATTAACTGGGCCTCTATCCAGTCTCCAACCAACCCTCTTAACATCAATCTATATAACTTCTCCCAGCTAATCAACACCATAACTCAGCCTTCTAAAGACCCCTCCAGTGGCACCATCCTTGACTGGGTTCTAGTGTCACACCCCCACTATTTTTCAGGCAGCGGTACCCTTCCTGACCCTCTTGGTGATCATCTGCCCACTTTCACCCACCGACTCCCCTGCATCTCTAATCGCACCCACAACTACATCACTACCCGCAATGACAAAAGCTTTAACCCTTCAATTTTCATAGATTCCCTGAAAGCAATTAATTGGAACAATTTGAAGACACTGCCCCTAGAAGAAGCAGTTGCTCACTTTAACTCCACATTTCTAGGAATACTCTATTCCAAAGCCCCTCTACGAACAAAAAGAATAAAAACAAATTCAGCCCCCTGGCTAACCAAAACTACTCTCTCTACCATGCGGCTTAGAGACAAAGCCTGGGGACTCTATCTGAGAAATAAGACACCAGACAAACATATTGCATATAAAACCCTTTGAAATAAACTAAAAAAGCAAATAACCTCTGATAGACAAACATACTTCTTCACACTCCAGAACAATAATAAAACTAACCCCCAAAGATTCTGGAAGGGGATTTCCACCCTCCTCAACCCCAGCAAACCACACACCCCAACCCCAGACCCAAACATCCAAGACTTGGACTTAGCTATTCAGTTCAACTCCTTTTTCATCGACTCTATTAGCAAACTCACCTCCTCCTTCACATGCTCCCCCTCGCCAACTAACACACCCCCTCCTCCTACCATAATCAACCCTAACCCCATTTCTACTTCACACAGCCCATCTTCCACCTCTTCCACTACTCTTACTTCCCCGCCAACTGAACCCTCCTCAAATTCTCCCTCTCTACTTCCCTCTCTATTCTCTTTAAAACCTATACCTACTACCACTATTAAGAAACTCCTCCAGAAACTAAAGCCATGTACTAATGCCCCTGATAACATTCCCTCTTATTTCCTACACATAGCCGCAGATGCCATTGCTTATCCCATTAGCATTCTAATAAACCGTTCCATCCATGAATGCACTGTGCCTCAACTCTGGAAGCAAGCATTCATTATCCCCCTGCATAAAGGAGGCAACAATTGCAGCGTCAATAATTTTCGTCCTATTGCTATTCTATCCCCCATTTCTAAACTTCTGGAAAAGTGTATTCACCTCCAACTCTTGCCACATCTCTTAGATAACAACCTGCTAACCCCTACACAACATGGATTCAGGCCAAACCACAGTACTATGACTGCCCTCTTATCCTTTCTTGAGACTGTCAATATTGCACGTGATTCTGGCCACATTGTCTCTACCCTACTTCTTGACCTATCCAAGGCCTTTGACACCATCTCACACAATCTGCTTTTAACTAAACTGTCAAAACTTAACCTCTCTCCCTCTTCCATAAATTGGTTTTCTAGCTATCTATCAAATAGACACCAAGCAGTTATATGGAAGAAGGCCACTTCCCCATTCCTTAGTACCCCCACTGGAGTTCCCCAAGGATCTATTCTTGGCCCCCTCCTCTTCAATATATTTGTCAATGACTTTCATAAATCTATCCCATTTGCAAACATCATCCAATATGCAGATGATTCCACCATTATCTGCTCTGCCACCTCCCCCTCACTGCTCCAAAAACTTACTCAGCAAGCCTTTTCAATAACTGAACATTGGATGAAAATAAACCACTTAGCACTCAATGCCTCCAAAACAAAACTTATGATATTCACCCCTTCCAAATCTACCTCCTTCAATACCAACTCCTTCTCAAATACCAGCCTAAATAACTCACCCCTAGAATTAGTGTCTGAAACTAAGCTACTAGGTGTATTAATTGACAATCGACTTAGTTAAAATTCCCATCTACTACTAAATATTAAAAAAACCCATCAAAAACTAGGCATGCTCTACCGTCAGAACCAATACCTTACAAGCTCCTCCAAAATTACACTCGCTTCCTCTTTTCTCATCCCCTCCCTTCTCTATGGGGCTCCATTACTGACTAATCTTCAGACCTCCCTAAAAAAACAGCTTTCTTCTTGCTATAACAAAATAGCCAAATTCGCCAACAGCCACAGGTCCTCTACCCACCATTGTTCTTCTCTTCAAAAATTAAATTGGCTTGAATTACCAAATCAGCTCACATATATTCAGCTGACTTTCGCTCACAAGCTCATTCTCAGCCCTTCTCTTTGTCCCTCCCTGTCTTCTGCCTTCAAAATGCACCTACCAAACAGAGTCCTAAGGTCTAACAATCAAAACCTATTAGTAGTACACAAACCATATCATCCCCCAGGCAAACACTTACTATCTTTTAACCTTGCCCGTCTCTGGAACTCACTTCCTCCATCCATTCGTACTATCACTAACAAATTCATGTTCAAAAAATCGCTTCATATATATCTAAGATCCCAATGGGATTGTTCTTGCTCCCTCCCCTCATAGATCTATAATATTCCATCCCCCTCACACTTATGACACATAACTCATCCTATTAAAGCTTATGTTCCCTCACAATAGTTATTTAATAATGAAATTCTGTGTTTCTTCCTCAACAACTTCTCTGAATGCATATCTCAATACTGTTTTCATTTTTTGAATGTTTCTCAAATTTAAGCCTAAATGTATTAATGTTTTATCTCTACTCTGTATAATTATCTTGTAGTTATTGTATGTACCTAATTTTTTCTATATCGGAGCTTTTCTCCCCATTTTTTTGAATGTTTCTCAAATTTAAGCCTAAATGTATTAATGTCTTATCTCTACTCTGTATAATTATCTTGTAGTTATTGTATGTACCTAATTTTGTCTATATTGGAGCTTTTCTCCCCAGGACTCCATTGAAAACGGGTTCTTTTGGCCCAATGGACTATCCTGGTAAACCAACTGCAAATAAAATAAATAAATAAAATAAATACATCGATGAAACACTTCAAGCTTCTGTTCAGTTGTAGGCAGCTGAGGATTTTCACATTTTGCTTACATTTTCTTTCCAAGTGAGTTTTCCTTCCCTGGTAAATATAAATGGCTGCAGAGCAGATTTGTACTCACGAGGGTTATACTTCACAACTAAGTCTTACTTTTCTAGTTTCAGCAACATTCTCTGTTGTTTTTGCAGTGCATTGTACAAGAAATTCTTAAATATATTCTGCAGTGGTTTCTGGTCTGTTTCAGTCGGCACTGATTTCTCATATTTTTGGAAGCTTTCAAATCTAATTACTGTGGCTTATTTTCTCGATGTCTAGCCTCAAGCTATCCAGTGTTAAGACATAATGCATTTATCTCAATTCTGCAACTCAAAGTTTGCATTTTTATTCATCTTGTGGTTGCTAAGGCCCTTTCAGCTAGTTTAATGTGTTACTTTGATTAATTAATTAACTATTAGTTAATTTATCATTTGTTAGCATTACTTTCTTAAAGCAAAATGTTCTCTGAAACAGTTTGGTTCTTGGCAGGAGTGCCTTCTGTTTGTAGTCTGTCCTCCCGGTGTTTGCATGCGTTTTCTCTGGATGCTTCATTTTCCTCCCACATTCCAAAGGCATACAGTTAATGAACTGGGGACTCTAAATTGTCTGTAGGTGTGAGTGCTTGCTTGTTTGATAAGGTAGAAAGACCTGGAAACCTACTTCCACTTTCCCCTTTGCCTTGTAAATTCTAAGGTTAATGGTGGCTGTCCACGGGGTCACTATAGGAGTCTGCTGTAACTTGTAAGACAGACAGAGAGAGACCAGTAAGAGTCACACTTATTTCTCTGCATATGGTTTAACTGCTTCTTGATTCTGCTGTGTAAAGCTACTGGAACATTCCTCATATAATCATTAATGGTAATACTGCACAAGTTTTCTGAACTTGTATTTTACTCTGTATTTAGTGTGTACATACGGTCAGCATAGGTTGTGCCCTTTAGCAGCTTATTTTCAGAATTTAGTTTCAATAGATGTAATTTTTGACTGAATTAATTTTTTTATTGTACCTACTTTATCAAAATGATTTCTTTTCCAGTAGCTTTTGTATATTTTATTAACTAGGGGATATTTATTTTTGTCGTGTTTATAGACACACATCATATAGAATTTATTGACAATTCATGCTTCTTATGCTTCCCAGAGTTTCCACGACTAACTTTTTACTCTCTTTTTTTTATTCTGGACTTTCTCGTGTCACATGCAATCCTATACACATCATACCAGGGGCAGTGTTAGCGTTTTGGGGGCCCCCGGCAAATCTGGGGGGCCCTCAGTCATTTCCAGACTAAATGTCACCCTGCCACTGCTACACTTGCTAAGCAACCTTTTAGTTTGTTGAAAAACGTTTTTGAGTAGTACGCACAGACTGACCTGTAGCTACAGTGCTCTTATATTACAACAGACCTGTGTACAACACTACTGTGTTGGCCTGTCTCACCAAATGACATTCAGAGTTACTGGCATTTAGCTGCAACAATGACACATTACAATAACTTTGTGTGCAGGGCTGGACTTAGGTGAAATGATGTCCCAGGCACTGCCTACTGTTTCACCTCCCACACACATACTTACTCACCTCTGTTTTCCCCCATCTTGGGCTCCCCACATCATGCATATTACTTGTTTCTTCAGTTTTTTTTTCTTTTTACACAACCTTTTCATCCAGTGATGGCTTGAACAGAACTTCTGATTAAGGAAAGAAATTTAGTGTTGCTTCTCAACTTTAATTTTCCTTGCATCCTTTCAACACACCTTTCCTGATGAAGACAGCACAGTAATAACCATTTATGAAATAACTCAGTTAAGCTGGTACACTAAGAAACCATAGGCATATAGATGCTCTGGGATGCATTTTAGCACATTTTTCCCAACCTTCTAATCCAGTGGTGGCATAAACAAAACATGAGTAAGAAAAGAATTTCAGTAATATTTTTTTCAAGGAAGACATAAGATGTGCCCAAGACTTAATTCTCAATGCTGACAAAACAATAGCTCACAATAAACTGAAAAGCCAGTTGTTGTGAGGATACAGAAATCCTATCTAGGAATACTTCCTGCCTCTGTAATTACCTCAGAAAATACAGTCACTGTCTGTACATCCCTTTGGTGTTAGATTGGGATATAAGCAGAAGTTCACATGGCCACATTCATGTATTTCAAGTAAATGCTGTTATGCATATACGTAGCATGCCTTCTCACACCATACCCTTAAAAGCAGCCACCTGTATACATGCATAGTGTGTGATTGTGAGAAAAGTGAAAAAGATAATCATTATTTTAATGTATTCTACTTTGTTTCTCTTAGGCAATACACTAGCCCTGTGCAAGCTATAGTAACCTTCCTTGTACACCTCTGAGGTCTGTAAGAAAATTAAAATAAACAATGATTACACTGTCCACAGCACAAACACAAGCTATAATGGCCTCCTGTGCACACCTCTAAGGTTTAACTGTGATGAAAATTAAAGAGATAATGACCACACAATCCCCAGTCTCCCATGTAACCTAGTGCAACTTTCTGAACACATTCATCAGAGCAGGTCTGGTTTTAGAATAGGTATGGTTGAGAGCAGAGGCCATCACCAAATCCATGTCAAAATCCATTTATACAGTCTTGGGGTGTGGGGGCCACCAGACTCCTAGAAGTTCTAAGTGTTTGAATGCTCTTTGATATATTTTATGCCTTACTTTTGAAATATAATTACTTGTTAACTGCATTTGTTCTGATATTCAGAAGAATAATGTATGTGTCCTGGCATTATTGGTGTGTGCATAGATAAAATCAGTGATATTTCTGAAACACACACACACACACACACACACACACACACACACACACACACACACACACACACACACACAAAACACACATACAAGCCTAAGCCATGGCATTACTAGTTTTGTACTTATTTTAGGAAATAATACGTTGTGCAACACTGGTACTGCCATACCACATCAGTGACTGCTGTTTAGAAGTCATCAAACAGTGGCAGGGGTAAGTCACTTTTCTTTAGCTCATTGAAGTGTAATTAATACCTGTCCATGTCCCTGATTTCGTAGACTCTCCCTGATTCTGCCTCAAAATTTTACTTTGCCGTCTGTAAAAAGTTTGATTTGCTGGTAAATCATTCAGGATTACAGACAGTCAAAAAATCAAGACATCAGAGTTTTACACTTCTTATGGTCTAAAAGAAGCATGTTGGTGCAAAATGTGTTATTCTACTAACTTTTTAAGTGAATTAAAGTAAAATTTAAAACCTGTCCCTGATTTGAGCCTTTATTCTGCTACTGTTATTGGCACTGCCCAGAATTCTTGACTAAAGTTGAGAGTTTATAGTATCTGGTGTTCTGCCAGTATTTATAAAATTCCATGAAAGAGAAAACCATCCCTAAAGATCGGAAGCATCAGCTGTCCTTAAAATCCAATGTATGCACTGAGATCAGTCTCTCTGGGATGCTTATCTCTCTCTCTTGTGCTTACCTTGCTTATGTTCATTATCAGCTTTATCCTAACAGGGTCATATCTCAGCCCTGTTCAGGTCCAAGACCGTAATCAGAAAATTAATACATTTGTTCTCTTCATTTTTCCCAACTATTTGCAGCTTTTGTGGAGCCCCCACACAGTTAGGATGATTAAGGGGGCCCTCTGCAGTCACAGGTATTGTAGGTACTTATAGCTGCCTATGTTGTTAGTCTTAGTAACAAGAATGTCAACTAGCAGGACTTACGTAAGCCAGGGGCACTATGTCAGTGGTAAAATATTTAATGGAATTGTAAAGCCTGTTACTTGGCAAAACACTGTTAATATATCCAGAGATATCTTTGAATTTTGAAGATGATATAAATAAGAGTTATTATTACCCACCTGGTTATTGAGTACAGAAGATTGTTGTATTAGCTTTTGTTGGTTTCACAGATGTGTTACAAAATATCAAGATGAGATAACTTGCAGTGGTTGGGGGGGCAGGACAGTTATTTCCCTTGCCCTACATAAATCAGTGACTTTAATTAATATTACATCTGATTCTTTCAGTAATCTACACCTTGAAATACTTTTTCCTGATACTGATCACATTTCTGTCTCAAACTAATGAATCATGTAAACATTCTGTTTTTTTTTTTTGCTAGATTTTTTAGTTAAAAAGCAAAGCATAAATAAACTTGGTGGGATCTTGTGCACCTACAAAGAAAAACAGCAACGGTAGCAGATTCTTTCCGTGCTTACAGTAAATTTGAAGCTTTTGGCACAGCAATATTCTGTTTTCCCTCTCTCAAAACTTGAAAGTACGATAAATTTTCAGAGCTGCTGCTTCTGAAGTGTGCAGAAACGTAGCACACTGTACCTTTTCAGGTTTATCAGATATTCTACTCTCGTAGGTTCATAGGTAGGGTACTAGGCTGTTGGCCCTAGGTCCTATATAAGCCTAGCCAAATGGTACCCTGGCTTTCGCCACCCAAGAAAAATATTTTCCTGTGCCTCTGTCGAGTAGAGCCACAGAAGTGATCCCCGGGGTGAGTTTCCTATCTCCCATCCAATCATCAAGATTTTTCTTGAAGAGTGCTAATGAGGAGCTTTGTTTGATATAGATAGGTAGTTTGTTCCAGAGTTTGGGAAGTCTCTGGGACAGGAATCTATCCCTCCAGCATGTTCTGTTTATTGTGGTGACAAGGTTTAGGTCCCTTGAGCATGTAGCTTGGAGGGATTTCTTTAAGTGGAGCATGTCCAACAGCTCAGGTTTGACATAGCTTTGTATGTCAGGCAGAGATCGTCTCTGAGTAGGCAATATGTGATGCCGTAAAGCTGGAGTTCTTTGAGACGGTCTGCGTAGGGCATCTGTTTGAGGCTGGTAATCCTCTTTGTGAGGTATTTCTGCAGCCTTTCCAGTTGTTGAA
This sequence comes from Protopterus annectens, assembly GCF_019279795.1. NCBI lineage: Eukaryota > Metazoa > Chordata > Ceratodontiformes > Protopteridae > Protopterus > Protopterus annectens. The sequence goes on along the minus strand of NC_056746.1, from coordinate 643,044,626 downwards.
GATGTCTTGTGAGGTACATACCAAAAGGCAAGAACAAACTGAATTTCTAGATTACCATTTCCAGTTCTCAGAGAAATTACCTTGTAGAAAATGGTTTTCAGACAGGTGAAGTTCAACTACTTCTTAAACAACTATTGAAGCAAATTACTTTTGATTACTTCTGAGATAGGAAGGCCTAAATAAAAAGAAGAGCAGAGATCTACATTTAGCCCAATTCAGTGTCGTGTGTTTCAAGCTGTGCATTGGTTAAAGTATACCAGACCAGACCACATACATACTGCACATTCTGAACTTTTGACAGTCTGAATATGCCGAATCCTGAAAAGGAGCACTTTATCAGAAAAAGTGTGTGTGTGTGTGTGTGTGTGTGTGTGTGTGTATGTATGCACCTTGTTTAGTTATAATCATATAAAGTAAATAAAAAATAAATTTTTAGGACAATTCACCAAAGTATACTTTTGTCACATTCCTTTCATGTGTGACAACTGAACCAGTTGTGAAGTGAGGTTCATACCTCTCAACCTCTCAGTGCAAGAAATCTAGACAAAGCCAAAAATAATGGGGGGACAAAGGCCCCAAAATAGGAACATATTTTAAATATTGTTCCTATAAATTTAGAAAGCTGCTAGAATGACATATTTTATACTATTATATATTTTCTGAAGGATGTTGTTATTGTTTGTCTTTTTGGCTTTTCCCGGTTAGGGGTCGCCACAGTGGAACTCCAGTCTGCTAATGATTGGCAGTCAGTTTTTTATGGTACCGAGTTGCCAGCCGGACGCCCAACCTTCTGCGAAGGCATGCCCATTCACACATGTCTTTCAGAGGCCACTCGACCACGGGTGGACATGCAGACTCCACACAGAAGGCACTCCAGCTGAGAATCGAACAGGAGAACCTCTTGCTGTGAGGCAACAACGCTACTGCTGTACTGAAACTTAAATGTCTGTCATTAACCCTCAATGATTTGCCAGAAAGCCTTAAATTTTATGAGGAACAGACCAAAAATAAGAGGTGAAAGTCTGGACATTCTGTGAAAATTTGGACAGTTGAGAGGTACGAGTGAGGCAATGTTTTTATACAGCATTTCACATGTGCAGCATCTTGTAGTTTTGATTATGTTTAGTAAGGAATTCAAGTAAGCGGACAACCGAGAGCACACCCCCACTTCTTTATTAGACAGGAACCACAATTGCCCGATAGTGAGCATACAAATAACAAGTACAAAAATAAAAAAAGTAAGTGCTTTTGTCCCTGGTGAAATGGGACTTCTCAAAAATAAACAGCTAAGCGACATCACTCCTTAAATAGCTTAAACTCCTCCCTGGTGATAAAGACATAACCAGTGTTAATAATTAGTGCATAATGATTTTAATCCTTTCATATCAAAATGTTAAGGATATCCTTATGTACAGCCATTGCAAAAGGTTAAAATGTTTAAAATATACACTTCCAATGTCAATAATATAAAAACTTAGTATTTAAAATTTAAAAAATAAAGTCTGTAAATAGCAAACCCCTAATTTAGCGAAATGAGCTTATTTTCAATACACTACCAATGGAAGTTACTTCATTCAAACCAAAATTGATGGATGAATTAGTTTTTAACTGCCATTTAAGCTCCTTCATTTCTAACCAGTACTTCAATGGACCCCATCCCCATCATATCATGTTCAATGCTGTCTACAATATAAAACTTAAAACTGTGACTATTGTATACCTTAATATGTTTAAACAGAGCATTACCATCACTTTTCTTTGAAACATTATATGTGTGCTGACATAGTCTTTCCTTAAGCATTTTTTCAGTTTTTCCAACTTAGAAGCAGGAACATTCAATACACAGTTCAATTTTAGGAAAAACAAGCATTAAAGTAGTCAGCAATAAAATCTCAAGACTGTAAGGATATTACTAACAAATACATGCATTAAGGTTTATTTAGTAAGGAAAGTGAAACAGTTGAATTGTGACAGTCTTTTTGTTTCTTTGTGCGTTGGAAAACCTAGTAATGACTACTGTTGCTGTTGTATTGATAAAAGCTACAGTTGAACCAACTGTATCAGTATAGATGAGACCAATATTTAGACATTTTAACATTGTTCATCACCAAACTCTAGATAGAACCATGTTTCATTTGTATTTCCAGTCTTTGTCAAAATTTTTGAAGTGACTAGTTTGTAATTGTACTTCTTGCAGGCTACAAAAATCCTTTTTTTAGATTTGTTTTAGATGTGAGTATATCGGTTAAGGAAACTGTGGAATGGCAACCCAAATTAAAATGGTGCTGTGCTGAAGTTTACTGTGTTAACTGAATCTTTGCAGATAAGCTGTGCAACTTACAGTTAGTGTTAATGTATTTTTCTGACTGTTACCCAGTTTCTCACTCAGAATTCCTCTCTCGTGTTATATGCAGGTTGTGCATTCAAGCTGCAGTTCTATTTCTGATTTGGAAGTGGGCCTTTAGGACATTAGAAAGGTAAGTGTTTTACTTAGATCTCAAAGATGGACAAACTAATAATTTTATAGATACGAAAAAATGTCTTACTCCTTGTTACTGCACAGCAGATTGCATAGGAATGGTACTGACTGTGTTTTTAGTAGCACTAAAAGTAGATTTAATATGCAAATGGATTATCCAGTTTTGAAAAATGATTCACAAAATATGTTTGTTGACTTCTCTTGTGACTAAACGGAAAGACTAAAAACTGAAACTAGTCTGTTTCAGTGGTACAATATGTTTAATTTACTCTCCACTTGGAGTCTTGGCAATCAAATGCATTAAAATACTTTGATTTATACAAAAACAGTTCTTCACATATTACAGACCAATGTGATTCATTCTACAATTAACCAGTTTTCTTTAAAAACTTGGACTTCAACCTTGAAAGGTACTGAAGAGTTTTCGGGAACTGAACTACATCTCTGTAATACTATAGAGAGAAAAATAATTGAGATAAAACTTTAATGCCTGTGTTGTACACTCCAAGTTACGGTAAAATTATCTTGTTTCCATTGAGTATATGCTGCATCTCTTGTGACAGATTTCACAAGGAAATAGTGCAAAATGTGTTTGTATGCCTAGATGGTGTACAGTGACTGCAGAATCAAATTGAGAGATAAGTGGATCTGTTTGAGGGTAACCTTTTGAAATGCCAGGACCTGCTTCAGTGAGTTCAGAAGTACAGAGGCTGAAAAAACAGACTTGCATGTACCAAGTCTGAGTTGGTCATTTTTGGAATATTTCCTTTTCTCTATGGCATGGCTATCTCAGAGTTGGTATATATAAGTTGAGGGGTGTGTAGGGGACTTGCCTATAAAATCAGGGGGTGTAGTGGGGCTTGCCCCGGCAAAAAACGAGTTTAAAGGAGAAGAGCAATGTTTGATATTTGGTCTTCTACTGCATTTTCTGTCTTTTTTGTGATAGTTGAAACTCAGTGCTATGAGTGCAGACATTTCAATATGGAGTTTTTGTGTGTGTGTGTGTGTATATATGTGTGTGCGTGTGTGTGTGTGTGTGTGTGTGTGTGTGTGTGTGTGTGTGTGTGTGTGTGTGTGTGTGTGCTAGTGTGTTGGGGCAAAGAATACTGTCATTTTTTCTTCTGATCTTTCTATTTAAAAGGAAAGGGGCTGATGATAAAATTTGACATTTGCATGCAGGCATCCTTTAACAAGAATGAAAACATCAGGATACAAAAGGGATGATGGAGAGTGATCATGTGCTGGGTAAAGAGCGTAGATAATACTGTATCGGGGGTAATTGCTTAGAATGATTTAGCTAAGAGTGGTACATCCAAAAAGATAAGGTGTACAGTGGAAAGACATGAGGATGATGAGAAGAAGTATGGATTGCTGGAAATTTTAGCTTTAAAGTTGTAGTGATGACCAAGGATTCTTAGTGGGCGACTGTAAATGTAGAAAGGAGGAATGTTAATGACAGACAGAGATGCAATTAAATTCAAGGAAAAGAGGAGAAGAACTGTGGTGACAAGGACCTCAGTTTTACTTCATGAAAGTGGAAGGTACCTGCTTTTCCAATAAAGCTGAAGAGTGACAGAGACAGATGGTGGAAGTAATGTTAGATGCTAAATTCAAGCCCAAGGTGAAGATCCAAACAAGAAAAACTGGTATCCTTAACAGCAGCATCATCATCATAGAGCAAGAGCAAATGGTAGTAGTAACCATGCCACAATACTGCACATGATCCATGGGATAGGAATGCAAAGGGCAACTAATATGGTGGTCTGGATGGCAGAATTAAAGCTGTTGGAGACCTCTGTGTGATGAAATGCTGCTGATGGAGTAGAAATATTGTATCAGTAAAGGAAGTACAGGAATACATTAGAGAAGGAATTTGTTAGGAAATGGGACCGGTTATAAGGATAAGTAGTAGATGTGGCAAGATGAGGTAAGCAGATGTAAGAAGGAGTATTATGAAAAAGGAAGGCTTACTAAAGGATGGAAGTGATAGGGAGGAAAACAAAGGTATATCAAATGACTAGGAAGTGAGTAGCTATGTGCGTTTATTTATTTATTTATGTTGATCGGGCATATCCAGATGGCAACACTTGTGTTCAGTGGTGAACCAGGGAAATAAGATTAGCAGATAATAAGAATTGGAAGTTTAGTTATATGTAAAAAAGTATGCCCTGCACAGTAGCTCAGTGGATAAGCTTAATCCCCACAGCTCCACTGTCTGAGTTTCGTCATGACCTCCAGTTACCATCTGGCTGTAGTTTACACATTCTCCCTGTTTTGCATGAATTTTCCACAGTTACTCTAATATATTCCTAAGAGATTTACCATTTAATGTATACTCTCCAATTAAATATAATCTCCCCACTCAGTTCCCTTAGTGGAACAGTTTCTGAGTGATTTTTCATTGATTGCTGTACTGTGAACTGACAGTACAAACAAGTACTTTCTTCACCCTTGCAGGGTGTTTATCTTCTCTCCATAGTTGTGTAACTGTGGAGTTAACGTTTTTAAGTAAGGAGGCTAGGGGTCAAAGTTCCCCCCCACATGGGGGGATCACAGAGAGGAAGCTGCCTTCATAGGGGAGTTTCACCCCTGATGAAAACACATCTTGTCACATTGTCACTCGCAGTTTTGGTATTGCGTATTATAAGGAATTTATATTGATGGTGCGGTAGTGTTTCACCTTCTCATAGGGGATCTGTTTCCTCCCACTTTTTGGCAACAACAGACTGAACATGTATGCAATGCATTTACCCTTACTCCATGGCTAAACAGTGGTATAAAATATCTGCTTTATTAAGTTAAATAAATACTGCAGAGTATTATAAGGTTAATATTCAAGTTTGTGTAAAAACTATTACATTGAAAAATAAAGTAAATAAGTCTGTATCTGTATATTATCATGAAAAAGAAGTCAGTGATAAGGTTTTAATCCTTAATCCTTAAAGCCTTTGTTGTAATGTATGCAACCTAAATAGAAAAGTATGCACTGCTTGTTCTGCTAAGGGTGAAAGCAGCGGGTCTATATTACCTTATCGAAAAGCCGTAATACTGAACGGCTTTTCATTGAACCACAAAAGTTGAAAGCTTAAAAAAGCGAAAACGGGAATGAGTGAACTCTTTCTCTGGGAAAGAAATCGCTAGCCCTACCACCAAGTACACACTAATCTAAACATAAAGTGGGGGGCTTCACCCCTCCAACACCCCCCCCACACCCCCCAACTAAATATACCAACTCTGAGATCACACTACAGTGGGGAAAAGGGCAAACTCACAAGAATGGCCAAGCGGTTTTCTTTCCCAGGGAAAGAATTCGCTCAATTGCGTTTTTGCTATTTTAAGCTTTCGGCTTTTACGGTTTGATGAAAAGCCGTTCGATATTACGGCTTTTCGATAAGGTAATATAGAACCAAAAGCAGCCATCTCTTATTGTGATTTAAATAAGCAATACCAACTGGAATCCTTTTTTTCTTATTTTTAATAAGAATGCAAAGTGATCTTTGACACAGATCTTACATAAGACTATTTTAATAATGTGTATCTCATTTATTGAGAGTAATCCTTCCTGTACAACTAATTTTCCTTTTTTAATGTTCCCTTTCCTTTTTTAATCAGTTTGTTTTAATTTTTTTCAAGTGGTTTTTGAGGTGGGGAATTCAGTGTTTTGAACATTCAGGTTTGTGCAAGTTGAGAACTGGGAACATACTCATAGATATAAATATATGATGCATATTAGTTAGCAATGGATACAGATTATCAGAGAAAATATCTTTAATATTAATTCTAATATAAAACTAAACACATCACGCTCGCACGCACACATGTATGCACACAGACACATACACACACACTAAAATCTGCAATAAAAAATGTTTGATAAAAAGAAAAAAATGCTTCTTCAAAGGTTCATAGGTTAGTACTAGGCTAGCTACCATTGTGAGCCATTTTAAGCCTAGCCATTTTCTCTTTTGTGTTCTAATTAACGTATCCCATTTGCATATAGATTTGCCTTCAATTGCCTGACTTCAAACTGCCTTCAACCTTGTGTTTCAGGACACCTGTCATAGTACTTGGGAGCAATCAAGCCTCTTTACTTACACAAAGCAAAAGCTGCAAGAGTAGAAAGTTCATTTCTGTACTAGTAGTTCCAAATGACCTTTTTTAGTATTAAAAGGTATTTCACTTATTATGACCTGGTGGCCAAGTGACTTTGGTCTTGCTCAGCTAAGAATGACTCCTAGTGGGTGAAGATCATATCGTGCTGCACTGACCTGTGCCTTTAGAGTGCCTCCATATCTTGGGCTTCAGTCTTTAAATACTTCACTGACCTAGCTGGTCAGCAGGATCTGTGGTACAACCACTATTAAGTGATAACCTGGCAGTTTCAAGCCCCCATAAATCCTAAGAACAATGCTGCCTATGCTGAACTGTTCACAGAAACCCTATACAAGCATGTTAATAGCTGCATAGAGACAGCTGCACCCACCAGGGAGAAGTACAGAGCTAACTCATTAAAAAAAAGCCACCCTGGTGTTATTACAACATCAATAGGCTGTATAATGGAAGAAAATCATGGCAAAAAGTTAGGAGGTGTGGCAGCAAGCAGGATAAAGGCACTCTCATCAAACTAAACAAACAAATCAGAGGACAAACAAAGTCTACCAAAGCCAAATTTGAGGTAAATTTGGCCTCCCAGGCCTAAGACAACCAAAAGGCATTCTTTAGCTATGTCCGCAACCTCAAAGGCAGTACTCAGTTGTGTGCAGAGCTAATTGTAAATGGAGCCACCTATACTGAGCCAGAAGATATAGCAAACCTACTGGCCAACAAATTCAGTTCCAACTCTGCTCCTCTCTCTTCCCATCAACCTTCCCTCAGGAAATAGCATAAAATATAACTCCCCCTGCTATCACTAGGGAACAGGTCCTTAGTGCTGTCTCTAAGGCCAAGAGCATTGCATCAGTGGGCCCAGACAGTATCCCAGGATGCCTTCTGAATAGCACAAACCATTATATATCAGGCTGTTTCTAATTGCCATTTAACTGTAGCCTCCAAACCTGCTTTGTGCCTTTTGAGCAGAGAACAACCACAGTTATCCCTCTATACAAAGGTGGGCTATCTACAGACCCATAAGTCTCACTAGTCCTGTATGCAAAGCCATTGAAAGAATCATCATGGAAATGATCAGTAATGACATAGAAAATCTCCAGACACTGGATCCAACCCAGTTTGGTTTCACCAAGGATAGGTCATGCCTATTCAGTCTGGTGGACTTCTTTGAGAAGGTCACCAAAGCAATGGATGAGGTTAAAATGGTTCACACTGCCTACCTTGACCTAGCCAAGCCATTTGACACAATCTCACACTCAGGCATAGTTGACAAACTTAAGATGTTAGGTACAAACCCTTAGGTAACCCAGTGGATAGCCAGCTTTTTCACAGACAGGACCCAGAAAGTTAGAACCTGAGAGTCCACCTCTACAAAGAGACCAGTTTCAAGAAGAGCCCCTCAGGGATTGGTCCCGGGACCCTCCTTTTTGACAGTTACTTCTCTGAAGTCAAGGTCAACGTCAATGGCTTCTGGCTGACTAAATTTGCAAATGATTGCAAATTAGGAGTTGCCATTAAATCACCCCCGACAGAATGTTCCTCAAAAAGGGCTGACACAGACAAACAACTGGTGCTAGAGCTATGGACTAAAACTAAATGCCAAGAAATGCATAATAGTATCCTTTGGAAAGTCATCCACCCCTGGTAACTGTCATATTGACAACAGACACCTAAAAGTTGACCCAGTAGTCAGGGACTTGGGGACACACATAGACAGTAATCTAGCCTTTGACCATTATGTTTCTACAGTCATGAGGAAATCATTCTATGTTGTACAAAGGTATGGCATCTAGACCCAAAGAAGTCATTGATGTTCTTCGTGTTTCACTGTTGTAGTCATCACCTGTGGGTTATCCCTGCTGTGGTAGCCCTCGGCCGGCCCGAATACCATAGTCAATGTTTTTCTGCATCAGCTGCTGTCGCCTATAGTCTGACGTCAGGTCGTCAGTGAGATAAAGCAAGGCAGCCGACGCCATTACATCAGTCTTTCTTGCTGTGGAGCCCGTAGCAGAAGCAGTTTGCAAGTGTGCCAGTCCATTGCTATCAGAGTTTGAATTTCAGCTGAAAACATCTAAAGCCAAGTACCCTGTTGGGGATCCTTTTTTTTTTTGCACTAACCAATGTCCGAAAAAGTTAACAATTGTCTCGGCCCAAGGAAGTCGTTGTTCCATGTATTCAGCGTTCATCAGCCCTGTCACTGAGTACAGTGTCACATTTGGTATGTACTTAACCAGCATATCCAACAATTGGAAAGTCCACAGAGGTGCCTCACTAAATGAATACAGAACATAAGTAACATTTCCTATACAGACTGCCTCAAGGCTCTGTCCCTGTTTTCTGTCTCCTACAGGCTGTTGAGGGGAGATTTATGCCTGCATACAAGACATTGTCAGACCCCACTTTCATGGAGCTCCTGCATATCCACAAAACAATAAGCATCAGAATTACCCACTCTAAAGACTTAAACCTTGCCTGTGATATAAATAAGGCCTGCTGAAGAGACAGGTATGTATCCCACAGACTATCCCTTCTCTGGAACAGGCTCCCAATCCATGTGAAGTAGAGTTCCTCCCTAACTCAATTCAGGTGTAACATGGACAACTGGATGGGGAACATGAAATTCATCCCTGGTGTGGCAGCTATGTCTCTAATAGACACAGGCAGCCTGTAAATGGTTCATCTCCCAGGCCCCTACTTGTAAATGTTTCACTGCCCAAGATCCTGCTTACACTTGTCAAGGGTATCAGAACTTGTCAGAGATTTGTGATGCATGGTTAGACTTAAAAAGGCCCATGTAGTAGTTAGCCTAGAAAATACCCATGAACCTATATATTCTAGAAATTTTAACCATGACTGAGCAGAAAACTTTTGGTGTCAATCATTAATAAACCTTGTATTGTGAGTCATTCAAAGTCATCTACTTCATTCAGGAGACTGGTCTGATTTACAAATATTTGCACAACAATGTGCTCCATTCTGACATTTTTTGTTGTACCTATTGGCAAATAACAGCTACCTTTTTGATAAATCTGGTCCATCATGTCATTCAGATGTACCACCTCCTGCCTTAGGGAAGTAACCTTTTGTTGCTAAGAATACACTACTCATGCCATCACTGCATTCTCCTCCCACAGGATAGTCCCCAGCATCTTCTTCTGCATTACAGCTTTCTGGTCCCCCTCCTCCTGGTGGTTTCCACCTCCACACATTTTCTGAAAAACACAGTAATAACCATACATGCAGAGCATAGCAATAATATATCACAGCATATTAATAAAGGTAATCTTAACAGACTTTTTTTTTTTTTTTTTTTTTTTTTTTTAGCAAACATGGATATTTATAATCAAAAGTACAGTGTTTGGAATACTACAAAAGCTTATGGACTTAAATGCTTATGGAAGTAATTATATTGTTTATTTCCCAACGACAAAACTTTCCTATTCAATATTTGAAAATGCAAAATCATTTCTCTTTGTGGACATGACAATGGCATGCTTCTCTATGTAATACATGATGTTTATATTTGACAAGCTAAGATGCCATGTGCTCACATTCCTTGATAAGCAGCATGTTTCTTATAGATCATACCTGTACGTATATGTATATATATATATATATATATATATATATATATATATATATATATATATGTGTGTGTGTGTTACTAACACTTTTTGTTAAGAGTCATTTTATTATGTATGCCTGCTATTATGCTGGATGCATATCCCTAACATTTGCACAACATGGCCAGAAACAAGATTATCACAACTGTCAGCTTCCTCAGTTAATGTGCGCACTGCTACAGGTCTTAGCTTAAACTATATTACCCATGAATTCCAGAAGGTTTTGCATAGTGTAGATCAGCATCTTATCATCCAACTAATCTGTGAAAATGAAATATCGTAGAGTTTTTTGTGGACCCTCAACACAGCCCCTTTACAGCTCCAACTAATATAGCCATTCTCTGAGACCTCACTGTTGTGGAGAAGTGGAACCAACTCAGCATGTGTCTGATGAGCTGATTCTCAATAATGTGCCTAGCACTCATTTCACAACATGTTTGCTAGAAATTACCATATACTATGTACTAATACCTAGCCTTTTAGTAGTAGCTATAAATGTGGTCTTTCAGGTACACCTGCTATAATACTACATATGCATGTACTACAATAATGTAAAATTATGTGGCTATCATTTGCCGTAAAGACTGGGCTGATAGTAACTAACTGAAGGTACTGTAACTACATTATGAAAATTTGAAGATGTTGACATCAAACATTGACTTTGGGGAAGCTCGTTTAACACTCCACATACCCCTGATCCACTAAAACACTACAATAATATCAGTGTATTCCCCATACATATGTCCATTTTTATGTGGAAATAAGCACAGTTACTTTGTTCTAAAATGCTCCTGATCCGCACAGAGTATGCCTACAGTGTGCAGATTACATATTAACGTACTGTCTGTCATTGAGCTTGACGTGTGTGTGGGAGGGGGGTACACACACACACACACACACACACACACACACACACACACACACACACACACACACACACACACACACACACACACACACACATGCCTGTATGACTACACTCTGTCATATACTACTTGTGGCACATAGTTATGTGACACAATGACAGGTAAATGACCAACAGCACTCCCTTGTAGTGGTTGGACAAGTCCTCCAGCACCAGACCAAGGTTTAGTAGCCTTTTGAGATATGCTAACAGTGGTAAAATATATTGCTATTAAAGTCCAATAAAACATCCCAATTTTGTAAGCTGTCTGTTTCAAAATGTTGATGCAAGCCCGTGTACTCTATGGGATCTTTGAGGATCCTACACTTTTGGATCAGAGCCACCCATTACTGTCTCTATGTCTTTTCATTTGGTCTCACCACAGCCCCCAGAGTATTTAACAACTGAATGGCAATGGTCATCTCTCACATGAGGAATTGAGGAGTCAAGATGTTTCCATATCTCAGTATTTGCCTCCTCATTTCTACTACCTCTTATACAAGCAAGGGATTACCTTCTCCAACTTTGTCTGTCCATAGTGATCTCCAGCAAACTAAGTAAATCATATTTGAAACCAACTCAAACCCTTATGTTTATCGGAAATCATCTGGATAGCCTCCAGAAAGAGCTAAGCTACCACAGAGTGTAGTCTCCCCATTCAGACCTCCTTGAATCTTCTGTTAAGCCCATCTCCACATTCACCCTTTCAAGACCTCAAGCTGTTGGGCTTGATGACGGCAACAGTCTTCCTAGTACAATATGCTAAATATCACATATAGATTCTTCACTGGACACTCAAAGTTCAGTTATCTCAACTGGAGAGCTGTATGAGCAAAACATTCAGACTAATGCCCTTATGGAGGAACTATCTACAGTTCTGCTTGGACAGCTGCAACCTCATATCGGGTCTTCTCTTCTCTCCAGTCTTCCTTTGGCCACTAGTACAACAGATGCCTCTGTCCGGGGTGGGACATTGTGTAGGGCAGGGAGCTCAAGGAACATTGTCAGGGAAGCACTAGATCATACATACTGTGTCGCAGGGCAATAAGAGTGTGGGAATGGATTATCTAAGCCCACTGCTTTCTTATAACAACATACATACCTGGCCAGTTCAGCTCCTTAGTAGAAAGGATTAGCAAAAAAATATTGATGTCTCACAAATGGTCCCTTAATCTTCAAGCAGCACTGCACTTACTCTTTCACTGGGGAAGCCTTGCAGTAACCTGTTTTGAACCCTCCGTACCAAATATAGGAACTTATTTTTCCTTATTCATCCACAGGAGCAGTTCCCGAAAAGCACTGTAGTCTATGAGTGGCTGTTGGGTCTTCTGTGTAATGAATAGCCATTCATCGAACACCTATTTATTTAAGCTGTTCTTCATCAAATGGCAGATTTCAGTTAGGGCAAACAAGCTATTGGCAAACTGAGTGACTGCAAAAAAAATTAATAAATAAATAAAATTTAAAATCTGCCAAGGTGGGGTGCTGTGCCCCCCAACTAAATATACCATCTCTGAGATCGCATTACAGTGGAGGAAGGGCAAATTCCAGATGGTGGCCAACTACTGGTTTTCCCTAGTTAAAATTTGCTGTTCGTTGAAGAGCAGCTTTGATAAATAGGTGTTCAACAAATGGCTGTTCACTGAATAGCCATTTGACAAAATTATATAGACCCTATGAAAACAATACAGTGACTGTCTCGGGGAGATTGGTTATCTCTTTAAGTTCTTGACTGCGGTTCCTTCTTTGTAGAGTCTGCATGTCCTTTCTGTCTCTATGTGTGTTTTATCTAGGTGCTGTGGTTTTCTTCAAAACCTCAAAGGCATACAGTAGACCATTATTTTTTATAATGGTCAGACTTCTGCAGAGAGCACATCGAATAGAATGGCTTTAATGGTTGTGTATGGGAGCTATCTGTGGGTGGTAGTGAAACTGCTGTCATGATGTGGTTAAATAACAATTAATATGACTTTGAGAACTACAGTGCATTTGTTTGAAGCAAGTTGTAATATCTTAGTGTGGCCATTGTCTAATCAAATTGGACATTTGAGGTTTTTACATACAGTAAAGGGCCTAATTGATGTGTATACTGTGAACATATCTGGATGAAAGTGACTTAGCCCTGTTGTTGTGTGGTTGGTTAATCAGTCACATATCTGGCTTGGAAGGAGCAGTATCACACTATGTATCGTATTTGCTAAAATTAGTGTAACATGATCATTGCTATGCTTATTGCATATGGGTTGCTATAATATCTTTCAGTTTTCATCACATCATACATCAACATAATACACAGTAAGGTGCTATCTTTGGTGGTTTTGGCAGGATGTATGAGAAGGCAACTGATTACTGGCACATTGTTAGAGTAGTGTTGTCATCTCACAGCACTTTGTTCTGTGGTTGAGATTTTCCTTCTGTGTGCTGTCTACATGCCATGCAGGAGTATAGTTTCTTCCAACACCCAAAGACATGCTGTAAGTGAACTGACATTCCTCTCCTTTACTTGTAGGTAAGTGTGTGTGTGTGTTTGTGAGGAAAAACTAATATCACCATTTTTATCTGTGGTACAGACACAATATCGAGGGCACATGGATAAGTATTCTGGCAAGCAGTAATGAATTCACAGCTAACAAGTTATCGTCTGTCAAAAATAAGGCATAAAACATCTAGATGCTTAAATCTTGGCCCCCAGACCACACAAGTACCATCCTCACCCTCTGCTCTGGGTCTTCTCTAGTCTAAAACTATCCATGCTTAGAGGTGTACACAAAAGTCCATTGTAGTTTGTATTAGGGCTTGGGACAGTGTCATCATTATTTCTTCAACTTTACTCATAATCATATCTCTGAACTGTGCACAAAAATCACTGTGACTTATCTAGGGGCAGTGTACTATGTAGAATCAACAAGGTAGAATACATCACTGTAATCATATTATTTTCATTCACTTCTTATTCAAACTTCAGATGTATATACAGGTGACTCTCTTTTGGCAGTAGATTTAAGTAGGCATGGTACATGTATATATGTGTGAGAGCAACAAGCTGAATGTATATCACTATGGCCATTTGTTCTTTCAATTTATCACCGTCTAACATCAGATCGATACTTGGAAGGTAAATGTCTTTTAGTGGTTGGAGTAATGATACATGCCATGTATATGTGTGACAGCAGTAACCTGAAATGTATGACCACGGTTATATGTCACTTCATTTTCATCCCAGACTAATACCAGACGGGTGCATAGAGGGTGACTAAAATTGTATATTTTGATTGTCTACAAACTGGGTGATGGCTGGCACTTGAACATTTATGATAAACTTCACAGAAGAGGAAAAAGATATCCTTCTCAGTGCCATGTAAACAGAAGAGCCACTGTTTCTGGGCCACAGACGCTACTGTGATGACTTCAACAATGTATTTGTTTGTTGATTTAGTTTTGTTTACTTGATTATTACACTAATAATAGCTGACCATTTACAGGCAGAGCCCAGGTAAATTGTATCACAAATTTCAGAAAAAGATAAGAGATTCATAAACAGTATAAAATATGTAACAAAGTAAAGAGAGTTAGTATCATATTCAATACAAATTTAATAGGCATAAGTGCAAAAAATTCAAGAGTTCCTTCTGGTAGTGCAAATGAAGTTCCTGTGGTGATTCCCATATTTGTTTAAAAATAATTTCCTCTGAGGCAAGAAAAGTAGGTGGTCTGTATGAGGAGGAGATAAAAGGAGGTCAGGTGATATGTCCTATTTGGAGGCTGGTACTTTGGGATTTTTTTAAAGGTATTTTTTAAGTGTTGACAGAAGTTGGCATATGAGTTGAGACATTTTAGATAGGAGGGGAGGGATTGCCAAAGAGTAGGGGCTAGAGGCAAGAAGACATATTTTGTCTGGTGTTGATTGGTCACAGGGGGAATGAGATTGGGGGTTGTTTATGAGTTACTTCTGAAGTTGTAGGAACATGTTTTTCCACTAAGTTAGCTGCTGTGGAGAGCGTATATTTCAAAATATATTAATATAATGAATTGTGTTATAAGTTGGAGGTCTATTCTGTGTGCTATGGGTAGTCAGTTTGCTTTAGAAAGTGTGAGGTAGTGATGTTCCATAGGGGGAGATTTAGAAGTTAAAACAGCAATTTTGTTGACTGTGGTTTGAAAAGTGTTAGAGTTCTTTTGGAGCTTGCTGTGATGATAGGAAGGCCTTATTCCATTTATGATAACATCCCTTTTCTTATCACTGCTCTAGTTTGTTTGCTGAATAGGGCAATATTTTGTTAGTGCAGAAGAGAAAGGAGTTGATTTTGTTTTCAGTTTTTTTCATTGTGTAATTGTCATTTCTGTTGTGTGTTGTTAAGGCCAGAGATGTTCATGATGATTCAAAAGAGGGACAGTTTTGTGGGTGCGGAACAGCATGGCTTTAGTTTCAGAGGTACTGAGTATTAATTTGTAATTAATGAGCCAAGTGCGGAGGGAATGAATGCCTGATTGAAGTTGAAATTGAATGTGCGCAAGATTGGGTCTGGATCTGTAGAAGACCATGTCGTCTACATGTAAGATCAGTTTTGCTAATAAAGATGGAGAATAGAAGTGGGGTATGGATTGATCCTTGAGGGACACCAGTTTGGAGGAAGGCTTTTTCTGAAAATTAGTTTCATATTTTCACTTTGAAGAATTTGAGAGGAGGTCTTTAAATCAGGACATTGCGTCTGAACTATTGCCTGCTTCTCTCAGTTTATCCAGAAGGAGGAGGTTGTTGATGAAGTCAAAGACCTTGGTTTGGTCAATGAATAGAGTGTCTGTGAGGTTGCTTTTATCTGTATTTCTAGTATATCATTAGTCAGTGCCCCGAGAGCTGTCATTTTGCATTTTTGTTTGGCTACAAGTGATATTGTTTCAGGGAGAGTAAATTGTATTGCTTAATGTATTTCATTAATTGTCTGTATATGTTTTTTCTAGCAGTTTGCCTGAAATGGGGGTAAGTAGAAATTGGTCGAAAGTGGGATGTATCCTTGGGATGATTGCTTAGGAAATGGTTTTATTAGAGCATTTTCCAAATGAGAGACATTGCATTTCTTAACCGATAGAGATTACAGAGATTAGTGAGTGGGTGGGTGAGATGATGTTCATTGTGTTACCCTGCTGCAGTCATCACACTTGGGTTATCCTGCCGTCAGGTAGTCCCGCAGTCAGCCTGAGTTCCAAAGTCTTGGTCCGGCGTCGGTTGCTGTCGCTTCTTCCTTGACGTCAGTGCACCAGGGGTATATAAGAGGCATCCGATGTCACTTTCTTCAGTCTTTCTTGCTGCGTGGTGCCTGAAGCAGAAGCAGTTCGCAAGTGCCAGTCGGCCGAGACCTGAGATTTTCGAATCGAATTTCAGTCCGAAGTCTTCAATAAAGCTAAGTACCCCGCTGGGGAACCTTTCCTTGCCTCAGTTCGATGTCAGAAAAAGTTAACAATTGCATTTCTTGTGGGAAGCAAATACCTCATAAGGACTTCCATTCTTATTGTATTCCTTGCCTAGGCCCAGACCACGACATCACAGGTTGTTGGTTTTGTGCTAGGTTTAATAAACGAACTATCAAATGCCGTTTTGACTTCGCATGACATTACTTTGGTAGGACATTTAATTATATCATGCCGTCGGAGCAGCCGACGACCAGCATGCATAAAAAATGCAAGGATAAGGACAGGCAGCCTAGGAACAAGCCAGACTCCGAGACCTCTGCTGGGCCTGTCGACGGTTCTCCGGTTTTCAGTGAGGCACCTACGCAGCCCCTGACGACCGCAGAATTAGAACCCCAGACAGCTTCAGATTCTCAAGCGGAGTGTACTAGGCCATCGCAGCCATCTTCATTAGGCCCTTCCGACACCGGAGCAGCAAAATTATTGGATGCACCTTTACAGCAGGATGTATTATTTGGTGTCAAAGCAGAAGAGGTTTTAAAGAAAATGGAGGATAAGGCAAAGTCTATGCAGATGGTCAAGGATTTTTACAGGTACAACCCCCTCGTTTCAGCAGAAATTGGCCAACAAAAAACTGGTCCTTTCCTGCTTCTGACAGATCACAGAGGGGCAAATACAGATGCCCAAGGGGCAGAGGTCAGTCACAAGGCCCTTACAAACCTCGCCAATGGGGTACTGCTACCCAGAAAAGAGGAGAAGACAGGCCCCAAACTAGCAGAAAACAAACATAATGACTCAACCCTCAAACTACCAAGCAAATCTCTCTTGGCAGCTCCCTTGGGAGGAAAATTAGCACTTTTTGCAGACAACTGGCACATCATCGCAAAAGACAAATGGGTCCTAAACATTGTCTCACAAGGATACAGATTCCACTTTCATACCTTGCCAAGGATAAAAGGAATGCCAAACCTGCCACCAAATCAATGGGCAGAGGCACAAAAACAAATTACAGCTCTCATGGACATGAGAGCCATTCAACAGGTACCTACACAGGAGCAAGGACAAGGATTTTACTCAAGACTCTTTCTAGTCCCAAGAAAGGACAAAGCATGGAGACCCATTCTAGATCTTTCAATTCTGAACACCTACCTGCAAGTACCAAAATTCAAGATGCTAACACTACAGCAGCTTCTTCCCATGCTGGGCAAGAATGCTTGGCTAGTAACGTTGGACCTAAAGGAGGCATACCTGCATGTCCCTATCAGACAAAATTGCAGAAGATACCTCCGCTTCATTGCAGGTTCAACCCATTATCAATTCTCTGCACTGCCCTTTGGCTTATCTACTGCGCCCAGGGTCTTCACAAAATGCCTGGCACCAGTAATTGCATACTGCAGACAAAGAGGAATTCAAATATACCCATACCTGGACGACTGCCTTATTCAAGCAGAAAGCAAGGACATTTTTTTAAAGCATCTGGCATTTGTCAAACACCTTCTAAGTTGCCTAGGGTACACAGTAAATGAAAAGAAATCAAAACTAATGCCCTCACAAAACATAATATTCCTGGGTGCCAGCTTGAATACAACGGCCCAGATGGCTTATCTCATGCCAGACAAGCAACAACAGCTGACTCAATACTTCAAAATAATGGAAACAAAGACCCAACTCCCTGCAAGAAAAATTCTGCAGGCCTTGGGATTCATGGCATCTTGCATACTACTAATACCATTTGCAAAACTGCATATGAGGAAATTACAATGGTACCTGAAAAGCGTATGGACTCAGCACAGCCACAGCTTGGAAACAATGATACCACTCATTCCCTGCCTACAACAGGAGTTTCTATGGTGGGCACAGGCATGTCACCTCAACAAGGGTCAGCCTTTCACCTTACCCACAGCTAGGCAAACTATGACAACAGATGCATCGGACTATGCCTGGGGAGCACACATGGCAGGACAGTGCATTCAGGGCAAATGGACTACAGATCAAAGGCATCTGCATATCAATCAGAAAGAAATGTTAGCAGTACAGAATGCCCTAACAGCTTTCAAGGACCTCTTACACCCAGGACAACTAATAATAAAGACGAACAATACCACAGTAATGTGGTACATAAACAAGCAAGGGGGCACACATTCCTACCCTCTATGCAGGCAAGCAATGACCTTGTGGAACACAGCACTGTCTTACCAAGTTCAACTACAAGCACAATTCCTGCCAGGAAAGAAAAACACATTGGTAGACGACCTAAGCAGAAACATCATGGATCCCCACGAGTGGAAAGTAGATCCACAAGGATTTGCAATGATAACTCAAAAATGGGGACGCCCAGACATAGATCTGTTTGCCAACTCCCAAAACTACCAACTTCAAAAATGTTGCACAAGGACATTCCACCCACAAGCTTGGAAAGTGGACGCCCTCTCATTCAGTTGGAAAACATTAACAGTGTATGCCTTTCCTTCACTGCCTCTTCTAGCAAAGGTACTGCTGAAAGTCAGATTAGAGAGGCCACAAATGATACTTATTAAACCAGACTGGCCACGCCAGCACTGGTATCCAATTCTAAGGAACATGGCCCACGGCCCACCATGGATTTTACCACAAATTCCTCACCTGTTCACCTAGCGAGACAATCAGATTCTACACAGCCAGCTCAAGACTTTAAACCTGGCTGCATGGCAAATTACTTAAACAACCAGCCAACACCTCTATCCAAAACTGTTATGGATGCCATTCTGTAGGCCAGGAGGCCTAGCACCAGGGAAAACTTATTCAGACAAATGGAAAAGATTTTGCGCCTGGAACCAGGCTAAAGGCCAAAATCCCCTTGATCCAAACATTCCTCAGATTCTACAATATTTAAATGAGATGTTGCACAAAGGCCTTTCCTTTTCATCTATTAAGATCCACGCCTCAGCAATTTCAGCTCATTACAACACGGATCCTCCTTTATTTTCACATCCACTCCTAAGACAGTACCTTAGAGGGGCTAAGAATATAAGACCGCCCAGGAGAGCACCAACACCTACTTGGGATCTCAACTTTGTTCTGGAAAAGCTTACACTGTCGACCTTTGAACCGGCTTTTTCAGCTGATTTAAAATTTCTTTCATGGAAGACTGCCCTGCTACTAGCAATAACTTCAGCTACTAGAGTCTCCGAGCTACAGGCACTAATGGCAGTGGAGCCTTTCCTCATTTTTCATCAAGACAGAGTCTCTCTATGAACTAACCCTTCCTTTATGCCAAAGGTGGTATCCAGTGTGACCCTAAACCAAACCATTCATTTGCCCACCTTTTTCCCAAATCCCCAGAACAAAGGAGAAAGACTCCTGCACTCTTTGGACATTCACAGGCAATTATGTTACTACTTGGATAAAACTAAGGCTTTCAGAAAATCTGACCAGCTCTTTGTAGCCTATGCTGCAGGATCACAAGGAAAAGCTATCTCAAAACAGACCATTTCAAAATGGATAGGACATTGCATACATTTCTGCTACACGCATCATGGGAAACCGGTACCTGCTAACATTAGGTCCCACTCCACCATGGCTACAGCTACATCAGCAGCCTTTCTCGGGGGGTGCCAACCAAGGATATTCTGGAAGCTGCAACTTGGAGTTCAGTGCACACCTTCACCAAACACTATCACTTACCTCTATATTCTAAGACTAGAGCTGGTTTTGCCACTGCAGTTTTGCAGGGCCTACTAGCTTCTTCTAACCCTGTTTAACTCCACCACCCATCCTTAGCTTTGGGATTCAACCCAAGTGTGATGACTGCAGCAGGATAACACGATGAACATAGTACAGTTTTGTACCTACCATAAATGTAGATGTTTGAGTGTTCACCCTGCTGCAGTCCAGGTTACCCTCCCTCCATCCCCTCTGAACTAGCTGGACTTATCCATACCATTCTATCCTATACAACCTCTATGGTGTACTTGCTTGGGACTGAAGGTATTGTTTTATTTTTATATGTACATTTTTATATAGCAATATATATATATTGCCTACCTATTGGGGGCACCTGACATCTGGGGCAAGAAAAACTGAAGAAAATGGCGTTGGATGCCTCTTATATACCCCTGGCGCACTGACGTCAGGGAAGAAGCGACAGCAACCGACGCCGGACCAAGACTTTGGAACTCAGGCCGACTATGGACCGCCTGACGGCAGGATAACCCAAGTGTGATGACTGCAGCAGGGTGAACACTCGAACATCTACATTTATGGTAGGCACAAAACTGTACTTTCTCAGTGGTGATAAATGAACCAAGGATATAGATTATTGGTTCCGGGGGTGGTGTCAGTGGGAATATGGTTCAGAAGTGAAGTAACTTCCTTAGATTTTAAAGTGGATCAACTTCTAAAACTCGAAGTTCCAAAACTTCAAACTTCAAATGGCCGAGACCAGAACAAAAAAATTTTTTTTGCATTTTTGCAGGGGGGCTGGGAGGCTGCGTCCCCCATACTCCTTGCTTAATAAAAATACCAAATCCGAGATCACACTACAGTGAGGAAAACAGTAAATATCTCGTTCCATGCTGTATGTAGACCTATATTTAGAACGTTAGAAGTTTCAAAACTTCGATCTTAAGGTCTCAGCCATTTGAAGTTTGAAGTTTTGAAACTTCAAGCTTTTGAAGGGGATCTGTTTAAAGTATAAGGGGGAATGAAAAGTGGGGTATAGTGGGTGGGTGGTTTGTTGACTGGTGGGATTGTTTATATGTTGGTGAGTGCTGAATTTTGAGCACTAGATTATTTTTGTCCAGTGGATGGCATTTGGAGAAGTATAATCTTCTGAAAGTTTACATCCACTTATTGAGCTGATGTCTCTCCTTAAGTGTTTAGGTTTACATGATTTATTTTGTGATTTAGGATTTTATGTCTATGGGCAGACCGTTTGACCAGATTGTGTATAGAGATATATCAGGTGTGGTTTTCAGTACTGGAGTTTTGCTTCCATGTCTGTCATGCTCCATCTCATAGTTTGATAATATGTTTGAGCTCTTTTGCCATCCAGTTGGTTTTAATGTGTTTCCAAAGTCATTTGATGAGGGGAAGGAATATGTCTTGGATGAGTAATAGTGTTTGTTAAGACAATTGGAAGCTGTACTGAGATCTTCATGTAGTGGTATGAAGACCAGTCAAAACCGGAAAGGTGGGATTTTTGTTTGGAGATGCTGTTGGTGGACTGAGGTCTAAAGTAAGACAGTGGAAATGTAATTGCTTGGTTGGTTATTTTAAATATTATTGGACAATGGTCACTGAATGGGAGGATTTTCAAAATTATGATGTTTGTTGGGATATCAGTAAAAGAAGAACTAGGATAGAATGTTTGGTTAGTTTAAGGTTTGGTCATATGGATTTAGAAATTAGTTGTAAATGTCCATGGTCTGCCAGGTAGACTGAGGTGTCTGTGGATTAGTACCTTGTATAGTTAAGGATTATGTTTTTTTTGTCTTGAGTTAAGGATGGTATAGATGAGAGCTTTAAATTTGCATGGTGAGGAAGGGGAAGTATGATATGCACTTGCTAGAAGAAGGAGTTTGATTTTTAAACAAAGAAATGTATGTTAGGATAATCCAGTTTGGATTTGAGTCAGATATGGAGTTTAATTAGGCTGAGACGGTGAATTTAAGATGATGTTTGAAAAGATTTAGTGTTCTGCCACCTGCTCTTTTTCCTGGAAAGGATGTCATGAACATATTTGTAAGAGGGAATGAAATGTTGGAACTTATGGGATTCTTGTTTGAGCAAAAATTCAGTGACTGAGAGCATGTCTGAGCTCTGCTGGGAGACAAGCATTGATTTGATCTTATTTATTTCTGATACTGTGAGCATTAATTAGAGGGAAATGGTGGAAAACTGCTGTGTGTGAGGGGGTAGGTTTGAGTTTATTGGGTTAGATTTAGGCCTTATATTATTTCTTAAGTGTATGGTATAATAGCTATGAAGCGGATGCTGGATTTAAGGTTATTGTGGAGTAAGTGAAATGGCCTTTTGTTTTGGAATTGTAAGGCTGTACTATTTTTTGTAGCTACGTCAGGTGTAAGATTGTTAAAGTTGTTTGGTATTGGAGTATATGCTATAGCTGAAGGTGATAGAAATTTAGAGGTATTTTTTATACTGTGATGTGTAGATTGTGTGTGGATCTTAGGAAGGACATTGTAGGTTGTGTAGATGGAGGGGATGCAGAGATGGATGATGGGGAAAGTTTCTTGGTAGGAACGTGGATTTTGGAAAAGAGTGAAATGTAGCTGGTGATGGATATGATGGGTATTCATGTGATTGGGTTTGAGTTGGAGTTGTATATTTATTTACCTTGGTATGTTTGATAAAGTTTGATTTTTTTTCATTTTCCAGAGTTTGTACTTTGGGTTTAGTTGCAAGTATAGATACCAGAAAACGCTCATAAGTGCGGCAGGTGCTAATGGCCAAAAAAACAATCCTGCAATTCAAAAATGTGGCCAGCACCAAAGTGTATTAAGCACACACATACTTTATTGACTTAGAGACTCCAGCAACATCATACCGGTTTCGGCATCCTGCTTTCTTCAGTGATAAAAATATGTAAGCAGACACCACAAACATTTATACACTATATTTAATTGAATAAATCCATCTTCCTGTTGCATCATATCCTTTAGGGACAAAAAAAATAATACCACGGAATTATAGTTGATCATTAAGACCAGGAGAAAAAAGACCCCCCCCCCAACTTAATTATCCACCTCTTTTTCTTTTTAATTACAATTGAATGCCAGCCAAGTTTATTGTTTCTGTCCCCCTCGATTTTATCAATGATCATAAAATAGAATTTGGCAGAATTATGGGAGGTACAATGTCTATATAAGGCATTGGTTAATCGCTTGTTCCATATATCGCTAAAATGTTCAGACATGCGTATACATAAAGGATGGGAAGTTTGACCTATATACAGTGCGGAGCAGGTGCAAGTGACCAAATATATCACCCAGTCAGTTCCACAGTTAGCAAACAATCTTATATCAAAGACTTGGCCGGTGTTTTTACTAGAAAATTGTTTATACTTGTACATGAACTTGCAAAAAGTACAGTGGCCACTTGGAAAAGAACCCAACAATTTGTCCCCAGTGATCGTCAATTGATAACCAGAGGGACCGCTGGTTCTGTCATGTTTATAATGTGAAAAATATGATCCCAGAGTTTTGCCCCTCCAATAGGAAAATTGTCTCTTGGAGTTAAGGACCTGATACAGTTCCTCATTGGCCAATAAAATGTTCCAATTTCTGGCCACTATGTCCCTAACCAAACTGACGTTGTGCCCATAAGTTGTCACAAACCTGATATTGTCTGAATCATCCCTCTGTGTTTTGTTTTTATATTCCAACAACTGTGATCTTTCTTGCTTGGAAGCCCAATCACTGGCAGACACAACATCCTGCTGTTTATAACCCCTAACCTGAAACCTATAAGTAAGGTCTTGCTGAAATGAGACAAAGTCTTCCTGCGTAGAACATACTCTTTATATGTAGAAATTGGGATTTAGGTATGTTTTTGATGATGTGGTATGGATGTAGACTAGAGGCAAACAGTAAGTTGTTGTACTGGGGGTATTTTCTGAGAACCTGAGTTCGTAAGGTATCATCAGGATTCCTTATGATCGTAACATCTAAAAAGTTAATTTGCTGAATTTCACAATTCAATGTGAATTCAATCCCCACTTGTTATCATTTAAATACTGTACAAATGCCAGCAAATAATGCCTGTCCGCTCGCCACACCATCCAACAATCGTCTAAAAATCTTCTCCAAATGTCTATCTCATTCAGATAAATATTGTGGGTGTCATTATATATCAAATGCTCCTCCAAATATCCCATAAAAATATCAGCATATATGGGGGCAAATGACGCACCCATCGCTGTGCCTTGTGTCTGCCAGTAACACTCCCCTTTGAAATAAAAAAACATTTTTAGATAGGACGTCTCTGCCATACAAACCAGTAGTGTATTGAAACCAGCCGGATATATATATTAGCCCTCTCCAACCAGTATTCAAGCACCTGTAGGCCTGCCCAGTGGGGTATATTGGTTTAAAGAGCCTTCACATCCAGTGTACAAAGAAGCAAAGTGGGTTCCAGTTGTGTATCAAATATGATTTTCAAAAACTGTGTAGTGTCCTGTATCCTAGCCCTTATGAATTTCTGTAAAGGTTTTAAATATTGTGCCAAAAAGGCCGACATTTGAAAGTATGTCATAGGAGTGCTCCTGATTATGGTAATATGGGGTTTATATTGGTGTTTTTTTTTTTTTTGGTTGGAGTCTGTGTAATATTTTAGGGGTGGGAGGAATAAATTTGATGATTTGGTGGTGACTGGGAAATTGGGGGTGGGTGGAAGAGAAACTGACTGAGGCTGTCACATCAGTGAGAACAGCTCAATCAGTTTAATTATACACATTTAAGGTTGATTCATCTGGCTTTTGGGAACTGGACAGGTATTGTGATAATTCATTTGCTTTTCCCATCCCATGGTTGTGTTTAGTGTTGAGAAAGGTTTGCAAGTAGTAAAAAGTAAAATAGAAGGGTGCCTTCTGCAAGCAGACAATGCTGTAGCGTAGCTGTAAGAAATGCTTACCAGTAATCAGAGAAGTCATAAAAACAGTTTTCTAACAGTAGTGGATGAAGTAAGGTTTCCAAAGATAAGAGAGAGGGTAGAAAGAGTTTTAAGAAAGGGCAAGGGGCAGCCACATAGCCTTTTGCAGTAATAAATGTATTACATTTATCAGAAAAAAAGTTTTAAAATTCTAACATGTAGAAAAGAGTTTTTATATATATATATATATATATATATATATATATATATATATAAAGGGGACTTGTGGATGAAGTCAGGAAAACTTGAACATGCCTTTTCCTCAGGTGATCAGCATTGCTTGACTGAAATGGCAAGATGCCTAGGAGAGGTGAAAGAATGCCAAAATAAATAAGACAGCCTCAAGAAGATTGTTTTCATCAAGAGGGATGGCATCTAGCAAAAAATACATTGTGTTTACTATTCAAGGACTTGACATGTGTAAGGCTTTTTTACTGCATAACAGTGCTGAAGGATTGCACAGATATAGGAAAGGAAAAGAACGGCGAAGTGAGACAAATCAGATGGATAAAGGAGGATAAGGGGGTGAATCACTAAAGGAGCAGTAGAAATTGATATAGATGGAAACAGTGATAGAATAAAGATGTGGAGAGGAAGAACAAGAATGAGAGGCAGTGCTTTAGGAGTGCAACTAGAAAAAAGTTAAAAGTATTTAGGCTAGCATGAGAATATGAATAAAGAGAAAGAGAGAGAATGGAGGGTAGAAAGAAACTGGTGATACTTCAGTGAACTGTGTGCCTCCAGTGAAAATCATTGTATTTAGCACAGACTAACACAGAGTTCTTATGTTCCTAACAGAGATAAGCAATGCAAATAAAAATGGTCCTGCCCCAAAACAGGTACGAGAGTATCTGGAGCAGTAAACTGTTGATATCTTTGTGAAGCACTTGAGATAATTAAAAAAACTCAAAGAAGACAGCAAACATTGAAAACTGTCACCAATTCAGGAAAACAGCAACTGCAGTCACATTTGAAATATTTGAATTGACTTTGAAACAACATAACAGAACTTCCATAAAGTATAATCCACTAGTAAGCAAACTGTATAGTGAGAAACATAGGCAGTACATGCTAGACATGGACAAACAATATGAATTACGGACACTTGCATATCAGTACAGTTTTAATATCTTCCAACTTAAAAGTTAATTGCTAGCGCATGAAAGGAAATTTTAAAACCTGTTGAGTTTTAAAGACTTATTTAATTATAGCATTAACTTATTTGACTTACTAGGATTGTGAGACTTTCCATGCTTTATTTTCTAGGGAGTAAAAATAAAGAACTGTGTTGAAATTTGGTTTTCACAGTGTATGTTTCTTCTGGAGGCTGTGTATGACAGTAGCTGGGAGTGGTGGAAAGTAGCCTGCAGTCAGACATGGCAGGAAAACTTAAGGAAAAATGTCTGTAAGATACTGCTGTAGTTTACAGCTTGTGCACCAATGAGAGCAACTCAGTCAGTTCAGGCATGCACAGTGAAGCACCAAGCTAGCTTTAGGAAGCTGAGCTACCTTTTTACCCCATATCTTCTTTAAGCCCAAGTTGCACCTATGGTTTTGTGAACCTCAATATGTGTAGCATGCTTTTGCTAACCCTAAGCTATACCTCATGCCAGCTATATACCTAAAATTTACTCCCATAACTCTATGTGTAGGTATATATAATTGTAATGGGTCACACTTTTTTCTGTACTCAAATTGATTGCTGATCTCATTTCTAAGTATACATTATTACGTCCTTGGATACAACATTTGAACAAACTATTTGCAAGCATAATACTTTCTCCAAGAATAATGCCACAATATGAAGATAAAATAATTGACTTCAGTAATTAGTTTAGCTGTTGGTGTAATTCCAAGGGGATCTAAGAAGCATTTGCCTGGAAGGAGATGATCAGCAGTGCTACCTGTTCTGCTAAGGATGGCTTACAGTTGTTTCCTCAGGGTTTTCGAGTATTGCTCAAGACTTTCGATACTTTCCATTGTGCCTTTTTAAGCAGTACCTGTCTATTCCACCTGCCAAATGAGCCAGACCAAATTTGGACAACATAAAAGTTGTGTTCCTCAGTGCTAGATGCCTCACTAAGAAACTGTCATCCCTAGAAGCCCTATTGTTCACGGAAAAGATTGACATCTGCATTATCATTAAAACATATTTTTAATACAATAGCAACACACCATCCCTACCAAGTTTCAGTGCGTACCACATATTCATACCTTCTTCTAAGAGTGTGTCTGCAGCTAGTGGAAGCATAGCTGTTTTCATCTGTGACACCATCACTTCTACACAAGATAATGATCTTGAACTTCTCACCATTCTCATAACCTTGAATAAGATTCCTTACCACATCCTAGCCAACTACAGGACCCCTTCCACTTCACTTAAAATCCACAAAATCCATCTGAGTAAGTTAAGAGGCCCTTCTGTGTGGAGTCTGCATGTCCTCTCCGCGGTCGAGTGGCGTTCGAATAACATGCGTGAATGGGCGTGCCTTTGTTGAAGGTTGGGTGTTGGGCTGGCACCGCGGCACCATAAAAAATCGACTGCCAATCATTAGCGGGCCAGAGTTCCGCTGTGGCGACCCCTAACAGGGAAAAGCCGAAAGAAAAACAACAACAACTTGGTTTCTTGGCCCTTATTTGTTTTTGGTTTTGAAAGAGTAAATCAAAGAGTGAACTATATCAATGTTGTATGGTATAAGGGAGAAAAATAAAATAAAACCAGCTTGAAAGTCTGATTATTTGATACTCATCATTTAACACATGCAAACAGATGTAAAGTGATTCCTAATTGTGTCTGAAACTTGTTGACGTTAACTGTACTTGCAATTTCAACTAGGATACAGTTCCAAGGAGTTGACAGAGTGGCAGAGTATAATGTGCCGTATTAGTGATTACTTGACTTAATTAAAACTAAAAAAAGAAATCAGCACTAAGGATGGCCACAGCAGCTACAATAATCCAGTTTATTGGAGGTCACACCAGAACGTAAAGGACACATAAAAACACATAAACGCCCAACATTAACAATGCGTTTTCATCTTAACAGACTTCTTCAGATGCCATATAACAAAAACATATAACAAAAACCCCTAGAGTACACTGATTTATACCCATCCCAGTTAACAAAACCACCAACCACAAGCAACCCAATGAAAATAAAATAAAACCCTCATTACAAATTAAAAGAGCAACACTCAACATAAAATCACATAATACATTCACTATGCTTATTTTCTGCATAATTAAAAAAGATGTATAAACTACTGTTAAACATAGTGACATTAACCTATGAAATAAATAATTTCTAAAAAACATAAGTACTAAAAAGTTAAACTGTATAAGCATCTAGGTTGCTAGGAACAATAACAACAGTACCATTTAGTGACCATAATATAAACAGTGTATATATACAGTGAGCAGGAAGGAGTTTTTTTTTATAATATTGCAGCTTTCAACTTTAAAACAGGGGCTAGGGAGATAATGTACTTGACTTAGTTATACAGTTTATTTTGCTTAGCAGAACTAATGTACCTGTAAAACAAGTTTTATAATGCCGGATATTTGCCTTGATTAAACAATATGCTGTGAATTGTTTTCAGCTGAGAATAGCATTTGGTGTTTTGAAATTCAAGCCAGTTGCTTTTCTGTAATGCAATGCAGTGATATGTTCTGTTTGGGAAATCAGCAGGGAGTTTGGCTATTTTGCTGTAGGATTATTCTAGTTAGTGAGACTTTTGAATGATGGTTAGAATTACTGGGGTATATAGGAGGTCTGTGATCTAGTAACTGTTAGCTGATTTGCTCAGGCAGGAAGGCTTTAGACTCGCATAACATACAGAATTTCCTATTTGTTTTTGATATACTATAGATTGTGTGTTGATCAAATTGTAGTTTGTCATCTGTTATAACACAGCAATCTGTGCAATATATTTTCAGAATGTGTTTTTGTGAAGTTATTTGAAATTGATATGGATGGAATTAGGAGAGAAAAAAAGTAATTTAGTTTCATTGGCATTTAACAGTAAATAGAAATCTATTATCCATTGCAATGGCTTTAAAGCATTCTTGTGTAATGTTTTATATATGATGTAAGGTTTAGGTTGAACAGATTATAGTTGAATCATTAGCATATTGTACTGTAGTGGTGTTTTAACCACTTTATACATTACCATTGATAATTATGTTAAAGGTAGGTGGACTTAGGATGGATCTTTGGGCTCTCACAGTTGAGGGTGAGTGATAGATGGAGGGTAGGTGTCATGCCATCATAAACACTTAAACTTACTGGTCAAATAACTACTGAGCCAAGTTAATGTTTCCTTGCTAAAATATAGATTTGCTAATCCTGTAGTGAGTAGTAGTTATGGCACTGTATCAAATACTTTAGGTAAATCCAAAACAGTACAATTCTAATTGGTTTCTTTGTTCATTGACCAAATGTAAGAATTGTAGTAAGGCAGGTTAAGTGCTGTATCCAGGATGGCAGTCATTTTGAAAAGGGGATGTTAGTTTGATTTTGATTAGGTGTTCAAAAAGTTAATTATAAATGCACCTTATATGGCTTTCATAGAGAATTGATAAGATTACAGTAGGTTGGTAGTAAAAATATTCGCAGGAGTTACTATCTTTATGTATGGTATTAAACAATTTTATCCGTAATGCTGAAACTTATTATTCAGTAATTGATTTGTTTATGAGTATGGCTGTGGGATAAGCAGTTGAATCTGCTACTAGGCACTGAAGTTGTGTTATTGAGGCAAGCTTTATTTTTCAGGATTTTTTTTGATCGGAGCAATAAAGATTGTATTTAGATTGAAGAATCCATGTTTGATGTCCACTGAATTATATTGTTATGATGAGTTACACTGATTATTTTGATGGCTATTTTAATGAGATGAGAGTTTATTTTACATGTACTATTATGATAGGATTCATTGGGAATTTTTTTTTTTCCTGGTGAGATCAGTTATGAGACCATTCCAAAAGACCTTAGGATTAGTTTTATGGGACTCTTCTAATGTAATGAAATATTTGTCATGTTTGCCATAGTTTTGATTTGATGCCTTAGCATTTTTATATTGTTGCAGAGATAAATGGGTGTGATCTTTTTATATTATTGTTCCACCATTTTATCCCTTAGTGCCACGTTTTAATTTATCAGCTACTAACCCGAGGAGATGGTTTAGGCTTGATTCTCTTTTTTACGAAGTGGAGCTAAATAATTCAATATTGATAGAAATGATTGGGTAAAATATTTACTTTATAGTAGTGTCCAGTTATATTGTTTTAGGAAGAAATTGAATGTTTTCTTGAGAATTGATCTTACAGAAAACAGTACTGAGTATTATTTATGGAAGGTGTTTTCTGTAGTTCCAGAATACATAGCTGGAATTGTGATCACTTAAGACTTGGAACTGTATCTGCATCATTTATTTAACTTGAATTAATTGTTGGAATCCAGTCTTATAAAGTTTCTGTGCCTGTAAATCTGTCAATTCTAGATGGCTATTCAATTATAGTTAGTTTAGTTTATATTAATTGCTGTGTGGTTCTGGTTGTGGATGTAAATGTGGGTGATGTGACCTAGTCAATATGTTAAAGTCCCAAAGTATTATGATGTATTGTTTAATGTTGTTTTTAACCAATAAAGAATGTCTCCCAATGTATTAGTTCTACTACTATGGAAGAAAACTCCTCAACCTTAGAAATAAACTGAAAACCCCACACTTAGAAGCTAAACAGGGAAATTGCAAACAAAATCAAAACTACCAAGATAAAATATGAAGAGACAGTTAAGAGCAACCATAAATGATTCTGCCAGAAACCTTAGGAAAAAAGCAACAACTTTGCACCAAATTAAAACATAATAATAAAATACATTTACATAGACAATATGGTAGCAAAGAGATTTAGTTCAAACATTTCCCCTATTCCCCCTTCCAGCTTTCCACCATTAGACATTAAGACCATATACCCCCAAGAATCATCTCTGAACAATTCCTAAAGGCTCTCTCTGTGGATAGGAGCACTAGCTCCATGGGACCTGATAGTGTGCCAGGGTACCTTCTTGTTAGTATGAGAACTGTCTCAGTACCCTACTCCTAAATCTGTTCAATCTCTACCTCTAAACTTGAGACATGGAGAACAACAATAATAATTCCCCCTTCACAATAGTGACCCCACCACTGTTCCCGGCAACTAATATGCTGAAGAGTCGTAAAAGCCTTGCATATAAGATAATACGGCTGTATATTCATATGCTTTCCCTTTCCATAAGGGGACAAGGATGCTAAAATGGGTTTAAATTTATGGTTAACTGTTCATTCATGCAAATTATATTTCACTAAAGTACTTTGCTTTATGTGAAGTAGAATATTGTTCTATAGAAGCTGTATTTTGTACGATACAAATATATCCCTCTAATATGTTCTATTTATTTTGCAAAATATATTGAGACCTTTGAGTTGGTGTTTGTATGTAGAAGGATGTTAAATGTATTTGCAAGGGCTAGATATGCAATGTGCACTGTTTTGCCTTTGTCCATTGCTTCAGTAACGTTTTTGAAGAAATCAACAGGTTAAATAGACAAGCCCTACCCTTGACATATCTGACTGGATTGAGTTGAGAGTCTGTAGGTTATCAATGCCCTTATTTCTTAATTCTATAACAATCCTTTCCATAACCTTACAGATTATACTGGTCAGGCTTTTGGTCTATAGTTATGCAAACAGGAATTTTAAACAGTAAAAAAGTGTGGTGATGGGAGCCAGGATGGTGCCGTTTTTTTGCTAATTTGGTCGTGGTATGATAAGATAATGACTTTTTAAGCCTTCACCATTTAGTCTTTAAAATAGGTTTCTATAAATGTTTTATTGATGATTTGTTTTTCTGTTGGTGTGGAACTAGAGATGAATTTCATGCGTTTTTTATGGACTTCAATAACTACTGATTTGTTAAGGTTTACTTTAGGTGGCATTGGTTTATCAATTAATTTTTTTAGATCTTACCATAAAATTATCTGAAGAAAATAAAACATTCTCAAATAAAGTTTTTAGAAAAGAGAATTTTGTGAATAATTATTTATATAAGAAGAGTCAGCACCCCTTACATATACAAAAGGGGTTATTAAGGGACAATTGAATAGACTAAGTAGGCTCACTAGTAAAGAATGTGAGTTTTATGAAGATGTAAATTATATAAAGGCATTATTCATTGACAAAGATTATGACATTGACTTCTTGTCAAACATTACAGAGGAAGTTGTAATGTTAAGACAAAGTATAGTCAAGCCACTTTTAAATGTGGGTGAAAAAATTTGATGGAGAAAAAAAATTAAAGAAGCCAGTACAGCGCTTTTAATAGACCATTTCCACTACCCATTTCACAAGATATGGATAGCATTAAGAATACATTAATAAGTAATTGGAAAATTATTTTAGAAAACGAAGGCTTGTTTAAAATGATTGGTGAGAGACCTCATTTCACTTATAAGTATGCTGATAACATAAAAGCTTTATTAGAAAAACAAAATCACAATAATTCAGATTAAGTTTTGCAAGCAGATACTTATAAGTGTAATAAGTGTAAATATTGCAGGCTTAGCTGTGATTTTATTTATTTTACATGTGTTAACTATGGGGGTCTGACTGGGCCAAAGGCCCTTTTTCAGCAGATGCTGGGGAAGAAAATCTCCACACAGAAGGACAATTACAGATACATTTAGATGTTTAAACAGCAGCACAATACATACAAAATATACATGTTTTTTTACAGTGGTATAAAGATAGCACAAGTACAGGGGAATCAAAAAAGAAAAAACTCATTAATTGATAATAAGAATAGTTAATAAATGTCATGGTATTCAGTTGTGGTCTGAAACACAATACAGTGCATACATAGTACATTGGAATATTTTTGCAGTAGTATGAAAACAGCCGGCTAGAGAAAAATAAACCTTCATTAGTAGTATAAATCAAACTACAGTTTCATGGTAACTATTTGTTTTAAAAGTAGTATTTCCTTAACTTGATGGGGTCAGTATATATGAGTAAGAGTGAGAATTTAGTAAGTATTTATGTAAAAGGAATAAAAACAATTTGGGCAAAGAACAGATTTGATTGTAACTCTAAAGGTATAGTGTATCTGACAAGATGTGAAACAATTAGAAAATTGTCTAAGAGAATATACGAGCATACAGCAACCATAAAAAATAAAGATTTTAATAATTCCTTGGCCAAACATGCTATGGAGTGTAAGAATTTTAGAAAGTTTTAATTTTTTTGATGCTTGATAAAGTTTCTTTGGATGAATTTGCAGGGAATGTTAACTTACTTTTGGAATGCAAGGAAGCCAAGTGGCAAATTAGATTGATGTCTGACAAAACACCTGGTTTAAATGAATTTATAAACATTAAATGTTTTTTGTTATCTCAAAGAAATTGGTTAACATAATAATTATTTTTTGACATAATAATATTTTATGAGCTTAACTATTTAATTAATGTTTTTTAAAAAAACAGTTTACTTGCTAATATATTATTTATATAAGCAATGAGTTTTTTTAAAGAAAGAAAGTAGAATGGATGTAATTATTGAGTGAAAGGAAGTCATGTGATGTATTTCTTTATTATTCAAGATGACTGATTTAATGTTTTCGAAGAAGTTTTGTTGTAAATAAAAGAACGAAAGTGATGAAATTTAACTTACAAATATTTTGGCTTGAATTTGTTGAGAACAGTGTGGTGTTTTCTAATTATGCAAATCCATTGAGGTCCCACCTTTGTGTAAAGTAGTAAATCTTGCTATCTTCCATTCATCAGGTAAAAATGGCTGCTTTGAGGCTGATATTGAATAGCTTCTGTAGGGGATCAGACTAGTCATGTTTCAGTCTGTCCAGTAGGCTGCTTGGTATGTTATCTGACCACACAGAGGTAGAGTTCTTGACCTTAGGTAGTGCCTTGTTCATAGGTGTGTACTAGGCTAATGGCCCTGGAGCCTTTATAAGTCTAGCCCTTAGGATTATCTTGGCATCATGCCACCCGACCTTAGTTCCCAGTGGCTCTGTCGAGTAAGGCCACTGGAGTGATGCCTGGGGTGAATTTTCCTTGGGTGAATTTTCTATTTCCCATCCACTCATCAAGATTTCTCTTGAAGAGGGCCAGTGAGGTGCTCTGTTTGACCTGTATGGGAAGTCTATTCGATAGCATGGGCAGTCTGAACCTGTCCTTCCAGCATGTTTTGTTGATTGTGGTAATGAGGTTGAGGTCTCTGGAGCATGTGGTGTGGAGGGATTGGGATTTCTTTAGCTGTAGCATTTCTAACAGAGCTGGGTCAGACATGGCTTTGTAAGTCAAGCAGAGATCACCTCTGTAGGCGATATGAGACAGAGAATAGTTGGAATTTTTTAAGTCTGTCCATGTAGGACAAATGTTTAAGGCCTAGGATCCTCTTTGTGAGGTACTTTTGCGGCCCCTCCAGTTGTTAACAGTTTAGTGAGGTACATGCCAAATGGGACATTGTACACAATGATTGGCCTAATGAGGGAAGAGTAGAGGGAGACAATGAACTCTTTCTTCCTGGATGCAAAACCCTTAGTAATGAGATGTGCCATATAGGACTTTCTGACCGCAGTGGCAATGTGGTGGTCAAAAGAGAGGTTGCTGTCAGCCTGTGTTCCCAAATCTCTTATAACGCCTTCTTTGTTCAGCAGACTACCATCGATATGGGATTTCATGGGAACCAGGTTTTTCCCAAAGGGGATGACGACACATTTTTTGGTATTGAGCTTAAGGCCATGGTTCTGACACCAGTCGTTGGTCTCAGTGAGGCCTTTCTGTAGGATGTCAGCATCACTTGGGGAGTTAATAATAGCTTCCAACTTGCAGTCATCTGCAAACTTTGTTAGCCAGAGTCCCTTCATGTTGGCCTGGACTTCAGAGAAGTAGATAACAAACAGGAGGTGACCCAGGACCGAACCCTGTGGGACTCCACTCGTGACTGGTCGGCAGTCTGACTTGGAGTCAGCTACTTTTACACTGTGGGTTCTACCTGTGAGCCAGTTTGCAACCCACCTAGTGATATAGGGGTTGATGCCTAGTTTAATGAGTTTTTCTATGATTCCTGAGTGGGGAATAGTATCAAAAATCTTGGCCAGATCAAGGTAGGCTGTATGAACCACCTTGCCTTCATCCACAGCTCTGGAGACTGACTCAAAGAAGTTGACCAAGTTGAGCAGGCATGAACTACCCTTCATTTTTTGGGTGTCTTTGGGATGTGTGTGATCTGAGATTATTGGAGGGGAAAGGTGGATAAAGTGTGAGCTAAATTTATCCACTAGTAGCTTGGATATGTTGTGTGAGTGAGAGAGTGTAATATCATCTGCTATTATAGCTGCACAGTGCTGGGCCTTGTTTCTGAGATTTTTAATGTAATTAAAGAAGGCTTTATGGTTATCCTTCACCTGGCTGGCTATGTTTACCTGATATCTGTCTTTGGTTGATTTAGTCAAGGTCCAGAGTCCATTGTTTAGTTTAACAAGTGCATTTTTGGCATCTTGACAGTTAGATTTCTTTTTGAGTGCAATGAGTTTTCTTTTTCTTTTACTAAACATCCTATTTATTTATGGGTTCCATTGCAGGAGTTTATTTTTGAATTTGATGTATTTATTTCTGAGGGAGACAGATGCATCTCTTTAGCTATTTACATGTGCATATAATTTGGCAGTGAAAGATTCCACATAAGAAGTAGGGTCATCAAGATGGAAGGAGTTTATGAATTGAGGAAGGTCATCAGTCAGTTTTTGATAGATTAGCCTTCACATAATCTCTAAATACTGAGGATTTGGAAGGTGCTTCAGGTTTCAGTCTTATGATCAACCAGAGAGTAAGTTACAATTGGTGGGGAGCAAAGCTGCCCCATATTGGTAAGAATGATGCCAGTGATGTTATAGCTGTTAGTTGCGATGCAAATTAACTGTTCGAGGGAGTTTATGTTGATGAAGTCTTGAAATTTCTGGGCATACATGTTTGAGGGGTAGTTGAAGTCCTCTAGAAGAATGGTGATTGGCTTAATACATAGGGACTCTATACTAGCTAGGTAGGAGGTATAGTCTGAGGGAGACATGCGGGGTCTTGTAGTTCACTATGATTTGATAAGGAGTTTTGTAAAGAGTGAGCTGGATCTGGAGGAGCTCCAGATCATTATCCCGTGCAGCAAGTCTGAAGATAAAGTTGTTTTTTTTTTTTTTTAAGAATATGGAGACACCACCACCTTTACTGTCTTCATCCGATGTGGTAGGCTTGAATGTGTAATAGGCATTGAAACCCTACACTGATGGAGTTCTTTCAATGGTCTTTTACCAGGTGTCTGTGATGATGCATATATCAATGTTTTCAAGGGAAAGGGGCTTGTAGGGAATGGAGTTTTTTATTAAGAATCCTAGCATTGAGCAGCAATACCTTAATGTTACCTCGATTCTGTTTAGTTATGTTGAAAGCTTTAGAAGACTGACATTGTCTAAAAAAGACATCAAGATGGTAGACAAGGATTAACTAATGTACAAAAGCGCTGGGGAAGAGATGCAGGCCATCCTTGTTAAAGCAGTTGGGACTGTCTAACATCTCTTCCCAGGTGGATATATATTCTACACTATTTTGAATGACACAAGAAGCTAATCCAATTGTTGAAATTGATAATCTTTTGTTCATATTGCAGCATTATTCATGGTGATGACAGAATGCTGCTCAAGGCTGGGCTCATACCAACCTGAGACACACAGTCTGAGATCTTCAGTATATCTCTGTCTACATGTAGAGCATGAGCAGGAGCAAGAAAGTACATCTCAAGTCACTTACATCTGTGTATACTATAACTTACATATGTGTACTTGTGGTGCAAGAGCTAGAGTGCTTCAGTGATGTGATTGTATAGCATTACGGTCTTTATATGTAATAACATTTGTCAGTCTACTGTCACTAGATCCAAGTGAGTTTAGGTTTGTGAAGAGAAGATCCTGCCTTTTAAACATAGCTAACATCTTGAGAAAGTCACAGTGGCATTGGATAAGGATAAATCTCTACGCACACTCTACTTGCATCTGGCCAAGGCTTTTGAAACTGTTCCACAAAATGACATTATAGGCAGATTGACAATGCTATTTTTTAAGATGTGAAGTTGTTCAATCTCGCCATTTGTTCTTTACACGTGGGTTCGGAGCCAATCCATCAGCTCCGAGTCGGCCGCTTTCCAAGCTCAAGATCTTTGAGTAGCTCAAGGCACAGTCCCTATCCCATGATGCTCTCCTACCAACCCCAGATCTAGTTTGCCACTACAACGGATTGCACGATCTTCAGAAGAAGCTCAGGCCAGTAACCTTTTTTTCTTCTTAGAAGAATATATATTTAGTTATTTAGCTATCAGGGATCTGATATATGTGAGACTTTTAATATTTCTCGTAATTGTTGTTTCAGTGAGTTAACTGTGTAACATTTTTTTGTCTTTCTAATTCGGAGCAGTTGCTCCTAGGCCTTTAGCCTTTCTTTAGTTGTGTTTTACTTGACAGTTCTCTGTCAAATTTAATTCCCTATCCCCTTTGAGTATCTGAACGTTTTTGTGACAATACCTTATAAAATAATACTTGTAGTCTATTCAGTTCAGGGATCTGAACTTTCTAGGAGTTCTTAGCGGATTATTGACATTATTGTTTATCAGGGATCTGATATTTGTGTGTTTTCTTTGGTATCATGTCTG
This sequence comes from Protopterus annectens, assembly GCF_019279795.1. NCBI lineage: Eukaryota > Metazoa > Chordata > Ceratodontiformes > Protopteridae > Protopterus > Protopterus annectens. Next base: position 643,006,715 of record NC_056746.1, on the reverse strand, counting down.
AGAAACAAAAATCAGGATTTAAGAGGTGTGACTGTGGACAGAAGATGTCCATCACCGATAACCATGTTTCTTGTGTGTACTGCTTGGGTCCACTACATTTGCAAGAGGATTGCTCTATCTGCCATTCCTTCAGTGGCAGGGTTTTGCTTGAAAGGCAAAGGAAATTGGTGGATAGAGGGGCTGTTGAAGCCAGACTTTCAAGAATCACTAGACAAGAGTGACCAGACCTCTAAGTCCTCGAAGGGGTTGAAGTCTTCTGCTCCGAGCACCTCTGGGAAGACTCTGTCACCTGCTCCGCAGCCTTCGGAGCTGTGCACCAAACTCTTACCTCAGAGCCAAATTACAGTGTTGGAGCCAGTGTCAGAAGTTTTAAAGTCCCCGATCCTTAGATCGGTGGCTTCTTCGGCTCCTTCGACCCTTCCGGTACCCTTTCCAACATTGATGTGGACCTCGTGGTTCAGAGGCTTTTGGTGAACCCGGCCCTGGCCAGATTGCTTTCAGCTTCGTCCCAACTGACTTCGATGCATACGACCCCCCGCCACGATTTCTGTTCCTCCTCCGAGGCCAGTTGAGCCTTCGGAGTCGGAAAGAGAGGATCTGATAGTGGTGGAACCCATGGAGCTGAGGCCTGTTCCAGTGCCCTTGGCCCCGTCGACCTTGACTTCTTTGGTTTCGATCGAAGAGTCTCAGAGCCGACACTCTCTCGTTGGTTCCGGGGGAAAGAGTCGAACCGCCGCTTTGGTTCTGACTCTCTCTCTCGGGGCTTTGGTGCAGATGAGCTCGGCTCCGTCCTCTGGTTCGGAGCCCATGGTCTCTGCCCCTGGGAGGTTGCCATCTTCTTTGGAACCGGCGGACTCCTTGGATTGGGAAACCGGTGCCTTCGATGCCATGAGGAGGGTCATGTCTGCAAAGACCCTTACCTCTTCGGATCTTTCCTTTTCCTCCCCTAAAGGGCCGCGTTCTGTCCCTACACCACAGGTCCCTACCAAGCGTCGAGACCCAGAGCCTCAGGTAACCCCATTGAGTGACCACTGCTTGACAGAGACTTCACCAGACGGCCCCACTGATGAAGTCCCTAGAAAGAGAGTGTGCAAGAGGAGGCATTCGGATTCCCCTCAGGAATCCTTAACATCAGACACCGACTTAGAGGAATCAGAAGGGTCCCCACGGTCCTCCTCTGAGGATGTCTCATTTGCAGACATCCTGGAAATATTAAGGCAGAGTGGTGACTTGCAGTCCCTTACCCCTACTGAGGATGAGTCTGTGCTGCTGAAGGCCTTTGGGTCTCAACTTTCCTCCTCCTGGGTTACTCCGTCCTTTGGCAAATTAATGGACTTGGTTGCTCGAAGGGCATGGGAGTCTCCTGATTCCATGGAACTGGTCCCTCAGAGGCCCAACAAATTTATCATCTCCCCTCAAGACAGGTCTTTTCTTACAAAGGGAGTTCCCATTGATGCCATGGTGGTAGCGGCGGCCACCAAGAAAGAGATGTCAGAAACCTCTTCTGTTCATCCTCCTACTAAAGACTCTAGGACGATGGACAGATACGGGAAACGCATCTTTAGTTCTGTGACATTTGCAATGAGATCGCTTAACTATTTAACCCACTGTACCATCTTCAACGAGATCTCCTCAAAGAGCTTGGAGATACTCTACAGGGCAAAACAGATAATGCTGTTTCTGAGAAAGTGACGGCACAGCTTAACACCCTTAATTCTATTGTGAACTCGTCCATGCGGCTCTTTTCTTATGCAGCTGATGGATCGAGCTGGGCAGCAGGTTCAGCGATAGCTCTGTGGATACAATCCTGGATGCGCTTATGCTCCTTTGCGGAAGCCTTCAAGTCTTCCTTTGTTAATACCCCATTTATTGGCTCTTCCTTGTTTGGGCCTAAAGTCAAGGAGACACTCACTAGGTGTGAGCAGGAAGGAAAGACTCTATCTGCCGTAGGAGTCCATTTTTTCCACCCCCACTAGACCATACCCCATAGGGCAGAAAGGTGGAAAAATGTGGTTCCGAAAGTCCCAAGGAGCTTTCCAGAACACACGTAGTGAACCCCCCTCCAGGGGCAGAGGAGGGGTGGGTATAATGGTAGACGCCGCCAGGCAGCAGAGGGGGTCTGCAGAACCAGGGTGACAGGGAGCAGTTCCTTGGCAAGCCCTATCAGGGCTCCTGAGAGGAGGACTGACTGTCCTGCTCTGGAGGCAGTTGGGGGTCGCTTAGCTTTATACCCAGAATCCTGGCTAGGAATTACATCAGATTCTTGGGTAAAAAGCATAGTTATCAGAGGTTACATCATTCCCTTTTCAGAATCCCCTTCCATTCGTACAAGAATCCCACACGTTCCACCTAGTCTGCGGAATCTAGCAGCCATAGAAATTCAAAGGCTGCTAGAAAAAAAGAGTCATCCAGCCAGTCCTGGTGGACCAGATAGGATCCGGAACTTACTCCAGGTTATTTTTAGTTCCAAAGAAAACAGGGGACTGGAGGCCCATCTTAGACCTCAACAAACTAAACACCTTTGTCAAAAAGGAAAAGTTCCGGATGGTCACGCTTCAATCGATACTTCCGTTTCTTGAAACGGGTGATTGGATGTGCTCTATAGATCTCAAGGATGCATACTACCACATCAAAATGGGCGGGCCATCCAGGAGATCACTTGCGTTTCCGGCTGGGGGCCAGTCACTACCAGTTCCGAGCTCAGCCCTTTGGTCTCACCACAGCCCCCAGAGTGTTCACCAAATGTATGGCAGTGGTCACGGCTAACCTGAGACATTTAGGATTCCGGGTGTTTCCATATCTGGACAACTGGCTCCTCACCGCCACCACCAGGCATCAACTGATTTGCACCAGAGATTACACTATCAACCTGTGTTCCAGGTTGGGCATAACCTTAAATTTCAAAAAATCTGCTTTATTGCATATTTCCTTTATAACAGCAGATCTGGACACCACCACTACCCTAGTCAGATTGCCTCAAGAAAGAGTAATATCTTTACGAAGTCAAGTGTCCCATTTGTTAACGGAAAGGAAAGTTCTGGCACCATGGCAGCGACACTCATAGCGGTTCCTCTGGGACGAATGCACATTAGGATTCTCCAGTGGTTACTATTCACACAGTGGTCTTATCAACAGCTTCGAATGTCACACAAGATTCTTCTGACAAATGCTTGCAAAAAGGACCTTCTTTGGTGGTTGAACAGCCACCAAGTTACTGTAGGTCGCCCATTTGTACTTCCCCCTCCCACAGCCGCAGTGACCACAGATGCTTTCCTGATAGAGTGGGGGGGCTGTTTCAGGAAGAACTGTCCAAGGCACTTGATCAGACATGGAATCTCATTTACACATCAGTGTCCTAGAGTTGAGAGCGGTGTTTCTAGCATTGCAACACTTTCACGACTCTCTACCTCGAGAGGGATTGCAATACAGACAGACAACATGTCAGTAGTCTGGTACATCAACAAGCAAGGAGGAACCAAGTCTTACCCCTTATGCCGGGAGGCCCTGAGAATTTCTGATAGCAACGCACATACCGGGGTCATCCAACGTGATAGCGGACAAACTGAGCAGAGCCATTCTGTTGCCTCACGAGTGGTCCCTCAAAAGAACGAGTGGCGGAAAGGATATTCTGCAGATGGGGCCAGCCTTGCTGCAACCTTTTTGCAACCCCGATCAATGCCAAATGTAGAAGCTACTTTGCCCTGTACCCTCAACCGGGGGACAGCCCAAGGGACTCACTTGTACACGATTGGCCCTCGGGTCTCCTTTATGCCTTTCCTCCAATCCCGCTGATCCCCAGATTCTTACAGAAAGCCAAAAGCCTGGGAAGGACTGTTATTCTAATAGCCCCATTTTGGCCTCGGCAGATATGGTTCCCCTTCCTACAGCAATACCAAGTGGAAGAACCTTGGGTTCTGGACCCAGTGCCAGACCTTCTGACTCATTCGTCGGGAGTTCTTCATCCCTCTCTTGTCTCTCTCAAACTGACAGCTTGGCTGCTCCACTTCCCAACCTAGCCAGGTCACATGATTTGTCTCCCACGGTTCAACATATTCTAGTTTCCTCTCACAAAGTCTCTACCAGCAAACTTTATAACAGCAAATGGAAGTGATTTGTTCATTGGGCTTCTCAGCATGGTATTGATCCCTATGTCGCCCCTATTCATAGTATTCTGGAATTCTTGACTTTGCTCTTCCACGATGATACGGCAGCTTCTACGATAAGGGTTCAATTGGCTGCCATATCTAACTTCCATGTGGGATGCAGTGGTTCTAACATTATGCCTCACAGATTATGTAAAGCTTTTTTGAAAGGAACTCATCACCTTAGGCCATCTGTTAGACATCCTGTTACTCCCTGGAATCTAAATTTGGTACTATCTCAACTCATTCTTCCCCCTTTTGAGCCTGCATCATCTTGTCCTTTGAAGTTCCTTTCTTGGAAGACAATTTTCCTGGTGGCTATTATTTCGGCACGTAGAGTTTCTGCACTACAAGCACTTTCTATCAGGCCTCCATATCTAGTCTTTTACCCTGACAGAGTGTTTTTAAGAACAAATCCAACCTTTCTCCCTAAGGTCGGCTCCGAGACAAACTTGAAACAGTCTATTGACCTTCCTACTTTTTTTCAGACATCATGCTAATAGATTGGAGTACATTTTACATCAGCTTGATGTTCACAGACAATTGAGGTTTTATTTGGACAGAACAAAAGAATTTAGGAAATCTGATCAACTATTTGTTTCCTATGCAGACAATAAGAAAGGTTTTTTGGTATCCAAAGTTACATTGTCCAGATGGATTTCTGATTGTATAAAATTTGTATATTCTTCAGCTAAAAAACCTTTAGAAAGTGAAGTGAAAGCTCATTCTACCAGGGCTGTTTCTACGTCTTTAGACACGCAGCCCGTTTACCTTTGGACACCATTTGTGCAGCTGCTACTTGGTCCAAACCTCATACATTTATCAGTCATTAAAAAGTGGACAGGGCTTCCTTTGGTTCCACCGTTCTCAGGAATGTACTCCCGTGAGCCACCCAGGATTAGGGTGCTTGGGACGCTACCCACATGTAAAAAACAAACGGTGAGATTGAACAACTTCACATAAAGAAGTTATGTTCTTACCATAACGTTCCATGTGAGTTGTTCATCTCGCCTTTGTTCTTACACTCCCTCCCACATTCCCCTCCAGGTTCTGGAAGAACAAGTATGACTGGTGGTCTGGTTGGTCTTGCTAGTGTCCTTCTTTCCAGCCAGATTATTGTTTAGCTATTGTAAATAGTTATGTACTATATACATGTTGTAATTTGGATGCTTAGTGTGTTTTTTTCTTTCTGGTTCAGTTGGTAGGAGAGCATTATGGGATAGGGACTGTGCCTCGAGCTACTCAAAGATCTTGAGCTTGGAAAGTGGCCGACTCGGAGCCGATGGATCGGCTCCAAACCCATGTGTAAAGAACAAAGGTGAGATGAACAACTCACATGGAACGTTATGGTAAGAACATAATTTCTTTTTTATGTAACCCACTGGGTAGTAAACTGGCTTACAGACAGACCCCACCACATTAAGACAGGGGCACACACTCTACAAAATGATTTGATTATGTATTATTTATTTATTTGCTTTTTTGTATAGGAAAGTCCAGCTGGGTACAGTGCCCATTTGTAGCGGAGGTCCAGGAAGAAAAGCTGCAAGAAATATTAGATACAGAATGCAACAAAGTTTAAACAAGCTCTAAGGAAAGATACGCAAAGATATACTGAAATTCATTAAAATTTAATAAACAGGAAATATCACTTAAAGATATGAAGTGTTATAAGTTCTAAGATGTGACATCGGTGCACATTATAGAACATCATTGAAGTAGGACATTATCCGTAGGAATGTAACAACGTCACTAAGCAGCAGAGAACATACCAGTAAGTTCAACAGTGCCCTATGCTGGAGCTGCTTTTGTTTGGTATTTACTTCTCTGATATCTAAAGGGATGTCTAGTGGTGTCTGCAAACCTGGAGCAATTGCCAGTTCTCCTGAGAGTATCCAGATCTTACAAGGACTAACACAAACAAATAGTGCCAGGACCATGGTGTAAAACTAAATGCTAATAAGTGTAGCATTGTGTCATTTAGTAAACATGAGTATCAACAGGCCTACCACATAAACTGAACTTCCCTCAAGACTGATACCTTTATTAGAGATTTGGGCACTTTTGTAGACAACGCACTCTTCTTCAACTACCATCTAATGACTGTTGTTAGAAAATCCTTCTCTCTAGCCCATCTTATTGCACCGGATGCATCCTGTAGGTCAAAGGATGTTATCATCCCTCTTTACTCCTCCCTTATTAAGCCGATATTGGAAGATAATTCTTCCTTCTACTTACAGCAGACTGGACATGTGACTCATTTGTAAGACCTCAGTATTTCCTCACCAAAAAAAACCCCCACCATGACCTATGATGAACACCTCAAAGCTCTAACTCTCTTCTCTGTATTATATAGACTCCTATGGTGTGATTTCTGCCTAGCCTACAGATCCTATTGGTTTACCATCATATGGTTGAAGTGTTCATCTGCAATGGCAAATGTGCGAAAGGACGATTTCAAAAGTTCAGAATGATGACACCATATTGCCAAATTCACAATTGAATGAATGCCAATGTGCATTCGCTCATGTGAATTTGGCATTCTGAGTGCAGATCACACTTAAATGGGGAATCGGAACATGTACCTCTTCCCTCACTGTAGTGCGATCTTGGAGTTAGTATATTAAATTAGCGGGGGGTGCAGGCAGGCTTACCCCCCCTGCATGACAGTGTTTGGAGACATCCGGAAATGTCGTCTGTTTTGAAAACATTCAACATTCCCAGAATGTTGAATTCTTTGTACAGCACTTTGGCTGTTTTCAGCATTTGAAAGTACAGTTTCCGACCATGTCAGTCGGATATTTGTCAGGTTGCATATTTTATTTGCGACCTTGTAAAGGTAAACCATCTTATCTAATTTCCTATATGTCCACAAAATGTGCAGCATCACAAACTCACATACAAGAAAGCTAAGCTACCTCAGTGTATCACTGCTCTGGAACAGACCTCCTATACATGCAAAACAAAGCTCACCCTGTCCATATTCAAGTGTAACTTGGATTTATAGATGGGTAGTAGAAAATTTACCTCAGGACTGGCCCCAGTACTACTAATGAACAGAGACAGTTCCTAAATGCTTTTTGCCATGCATAGGTCCCATAAAATTTTTTATGGTATGATCCTAGTTATTCTCACTAGGGTTAATATTGGAATGGGTAAGGCCAATTTAACACCAAATGGGACTGGTTAATACAAGCACCAAAAGGGAAATTGGTTAAGCTTAAAATGACCCGCAAGGGCAGCTAGTCTAGTAATTACCTGTGAACCTGTATAAATAGAATCTGCTAGGAATAGATGCCTCTCGCATAGAATCCTTGTCTTCTGGACCAGGTTTCCTCTTCAAGTTAAGCAAGGAGCTTCCTAACCTCCTTCAAGCTCAAACTCAAAGAATGGATGATAAACCAAACCAGCACCTCAAAGGACCCCAAAATTTCTCATAGATGGGTGAGACTAGAGATGGATAGTGCTTAGCTAGGCCATAAATGATTTTTCTGGACAACTGACTAGTATAAACTATAAACCTATGAGCATACAAATGCTGAAGAGAGATCAGAGAGTACCAGAACAAAGTAATATGTTGATCCTTCACCATTAGGAGGTCATTAATGGCCTGTGTATCAGCTGTCTCAGTACTATATCTATTGTAGAAAATTGACATAATTTTCTTTGAGAATTGAACAAAGTTATAAACTAACAACCTTCTTAATAACCTCACTTATAAATGGAAGGTTAGAAATATGGCAGTGATTACCTAAATTGTCTGGATCTAAATCATGCTTATTGCAAGTCAGAGTAACAAAGTCTCACTTTAAAGCAAATGAAAAAAAACAGTACCCAAAGAAGCAGAGACAGTTTAGTAAATAAGTGCATCAGTGCAATCAAACATTAGTCCTGCTAGGCAAGTATCCAGCTTGCAGGTAACTGGTTGCATATCTAAATTAAAATGACCAGTTAAGTATAGTCAGTCAACTGAAACAGACTAGATTCAAGCAAGTGATTCTGCAGTATCATTGTTCCCCTGCATATCTTAAGTTCGTCTTAAATTATGTTGATCTTTACTAACACCTCCTGTAACTATATATTTACACTAAGAGAGGTGCTTATTTATGGTGTATTGGATCTCTTAACCTGCATATTTTAGTTTAGCCATTTTTTTATACCAGTTTGCTTTTGTCAATGTCATTACAGAAAAAAGGGTACCTTTGGATAAGCCCAGTTACCTGATTAAGAAATCAGTAAAGCAGTCCTTCAGATGTGCCACCAGCTGTCCTGATCATAAAAGCAAACTGCACATACATATCACAAGTTACAAATGTAGGGAGGTAATGCATGCCTACCTAATCAAAAGGTACATCCCATGTCTTATGAACCACAAGATGTAGTCTAGATTTCTTATAAGCCCAAAGAGTACTTATGTCACTCCATTTCTAAGACGTACTCCATACCTCCCAAATCCCAGGATATTCCCTGTGTCTCCACTTATCTCAGATGTAATCCATATTCCATAACCATAAAACATATGTCTATTTTCTGTAATTTCTGGGTGTATTCTAGGATTTTCTTGCCCCTCAGGGTGTATGTTTTGTCCCCCTTAATTCAGAATATGGTTAGTTTGATAACTTTGAAGAGGGCATTTATTTGCATAATATTGGCAATGAACTGTCTCTTGTTCTGACCTCACTGCAAACAACCCCAGTTTGATTAGTGGCTCAAGCTCTTGAATGAGCTAGCAGGGGAGGATGGACATACCCGTCCTAGGGGGATTGTGTCTCTGAACAAGACATATACAGACTCAGTCCCTCAGAGGTCAGCACTGCGGTGAGTGTTGTGGGGTGGACTTTGGGCTCACAAGTCACCACCTGATGCAAGAGCATGCATTCAGTGAGAGACGTCATTGCAGCTCTCTTGGTTGACACAAGCAGCTTGTCCCCTCACCCAGAAGTGGAGTAAGGGCTACTAAAATCATCTTTACTACTAGGATGCTGACAAGGGCACAAGCAGTCCTCATCGCTGCCTGTTTAATGGCTCTTGCTCCTGTATTGTACAGGTGTAGATTTCTAGTGTGGGGAAATGAATGGGCAGAGTTCAGTTAGGGAGGCTTAATTGTTGGCAAAAAGAACAAGAAAAAATTGTACTGGCAAAGCATGTTTGAGAAATATCCCTTGTTCCAAAGGTGCATTATTTGCTTGCCTTGTGGGTGGGTGGGCCCTCTAATCATTTACTGCTAATGATCTTAATGTGGTGTCTTAATGAGGGAACATCATGGGCCCCCTGGTGCAGCGGAATAAAGCCCTTACTGATCCCCAGACAACCTAGGTTTGACTAGTATCATTGGCACCAGAGGGACCTGGTGGGGAGTGGGGATAGGAATAAATGACTGACATCAGCACACCCATACTGGTGGGAGGAAGACTGCCTAGTCTCACTGAAACAGTGGCATTAACAGGCAGGCAAGTTCCTTGCTGCAACCAGTATACTGCTTGGTTGGAGGATGTACATGAGCAGAAGAGTTCATGTACTTTCCATAGGCACATTCCCACTATTATGATACTGGACCATTGTCCTCAATTTCCTCACCAGCTCCAGACATGCATCAGGTTGAGTCCAGGGGAGGCTAAAGCAGGTCCAGTAGATCCATAGAATGAGGAAAGGAGCTGGTGGTAATAAACTGTTAGCTGTGGTGAGGAGGAGCAAGGATAAAAAAGAGGGCAACTCATATTTGGAGGAAAGGGCATAGCCAAGAAGTACACGGTTGGCTTGCAGTTGGGTTAATGCCAAGGATGGATGACTGCACTATGCAATGTAGCCTAAATGTACCTGTTCTGCCTATGACTGCAATTCTCCTTATCATGCAGGCTTTAACCCTTTGTGGAAGTGAACATTTAAATTGAGGAATCACTGTTGAGGAGCAGTTTACTAAATCCGGCAGGATAGGAACAAAAACATATTAAAATTAAAGCCAAAGTGTGTACTGCATGCCCCAGATTACAAAATGCACCTGTGCTTTCTCTAATTCTAAGATGTAATTCATTTCATTCTTCCTTACCCCAGGATAAACTCCATGCCTCTTCTAGCCCTAGAGTACACTCTTGCACCCTAATCTTAAGAAGTATTTTCTTCTGTCACATCTAGAGGTGCCATGTGCGTCTCTAAATGCAAAGTGAATCTGCTGTAGCCATGAGATTTGCCATGTGCCTCCACTAATTCTAAGATGTGCCCTTACCATGCCATGCTCTGCTTCTTAACTCCCAGTACCACAGTGTACTTTGTACTTTTTTATTCATGTCACTCTTGTATGTCTTTGTGATACCCTACCACTGAAGCAGTAATCAAGGAGCCTCAATCCTCACCAGTGGGGGATGTACACTGGGAGGATGACAGGTACACACACAGAATTTCCAGATGCAACTTTCTACCTCAAGTGCATTTTCCTTTAAGAGCACAGAGAGACCACAGTCAGTCCAAGGCTGGTTTCTCCCCTTTCTTCAGATCCCAGTAAGACTCCCCACAGGCACAGCTTTAGAGTTGAGATATCAGCTGAGTGGCTAAGTCAAGACCTCCAGCACCCTCTCTGTCTAGCCAGTGCTTCATGTCCCTGCCCAAGTAGCTGACACACACACTCTGTTTGAGATTTGATTTGCACACACACAAACACTGGGAAAGGCTAGCACAGGTTAACTAATTATGCCCCTTTTTGTCCAGACTATAAGGTAGTTATCACTGCCACCAGCCAACTCTTTATCAGCTACTTTAAGGCCCTTTACAAAGGGTGTCCAATCTTACTGTGTAATGTTACTTTCAATACAAATGGTAGTTTGACCAAGACAAGGCTATTAAGAGTGGCTGACACAGTGTCACCAAGTAAATATGGAAGTGCTCTCAAAGATAAAATATGTCTAGACAGACCAACCACAACGAAAGGTTTAAATATATTTAATAATAAGTAATAAAGGAACAAAACAATACTAAATCTATATTTACAGTAACATCAGAGTTCAAAATCACAGGAAATATTTCAAACAACATTGCAGGACAGTCTCAAATAAAGAAACTCATCTAAATTAAGCTTTGCTATATTACTGATTATATCTGAAAGAATTATACTGTATCCTAGTACACTTATTTAATTAGAGCAGCAAGGCAGATGTGGTGAATAGATCCCCTAGCTGATGTTGTCAGGTCAAAGATAGAATACAGAATTCAGTCTCTCTCTCTCTCAGGGAGTTCTTAAATTAATATCTCAAATATTACTGCTAGGATAGCTTGCAGAATTATATAATTTCTTGTCATTTGACTCTATCTTAGAAAAAAAACCCACTGCTGAAAACTAGCAGTATTTAGCATCTCCCTTTGAAAATACATACACAAGGGCTTTTCCTCAGATCTTTTGCAGATCCCAGAAGTCATAAAACAATAAAACACATCCCAGACAATACAGAAAACTTTTCTAGTATAGACATTATGCCTCCTGGTGCACTGAAACTGAACAATAACATCTTTTTATTGCATGACCATCAAGTAATTTAATTTCAGCTATTTTTCTGAAATTAACCTCCTGTGTTCCAGTTGCCACTGTTAAAATATATACATTTAAAGAGTTACAATAGTACAGGTACATTTCTGTTCTATTCCAGTAGGACATGCTGTGGTTACATTTTAAGCAAAAACCTTTTTAACACACACTTCTGTACTAGCAGTTTGATATATACATAACATACAGTTCTAATACAGTTGTAACACAGGTATCTTATATGAATCATGCTGATATTCACAAATGACATATAATTATTTACAAAATACCAGATAGCTGTGCTGGCAGTATCTCCCTTCATCATACTTCTATATGAAGCATATTGATATTCACAAATGACATATAATTATTTACAAAATTTCAGCTAACTGTCCTGGCAGTACCTCCTTTGTTACAGTCTTATCTTAAGCTATGCTCATGTTCCCTAATCAAGTTCCCCTACCCTTCAACCCCAGAAAGTGCCCTTCCATCTGTAAAACATGGAAGTAACTGTATCTCCCATAACCATCATATATATACTATATACCTTCCTACTGACTACATCTATACATTGTTTGCATTTGAAATTGCATTGTTTCTCATTTTTTTTTATTACTTTTTATCATTTTGCCTTATGCCTTGTATGAATGATATTCTATGAAGAGGTTAGACTTGTTGTCCCAGACTGTAGATTGAGAGCTAGGAGCAACAATCTACCTTCTCACAGGACTATGATACTAAATGAGATGAGATGACTATGGATACTACCTGGCTGGCTTGGGTTTTTCACTGGGTTCAAGGTGTAGTTTGATTTGACTAGATGTACTGGTCAGCATGGCCATATAGATTTACCAGGAATATCTATGCTGTCCTGTCTAACCTTTACCCTTCTAGGCAACATTATTTCTCTCCCATACATTATTCTCTCTCCCACACAATGCCTTCCACACCCACCTTTGGCAGGGACTGAGACAGGGAGGACGATTTACATCAGAAAAAAATTTACATCAGAAAAATCAAGTAGGATGAATCAGAAAGTAGGTTCAATACAAAAATTCCTTTAAGAATACTTATATGGAAGGCATAAAGCAAGTAGGTTCCTCCCCTGTAGTAGGAATCATCATTGCTTAGCATATACATAAAGAGACAACAGACACTGACACTGACCATTCAACCTAATGCCATACTCTTGGGTGACTTCAATTTCTCCAGTATAAACTGGAATTTATCAGAGAGGATAGGCCAAGAGCCCAGAGGATCTTTGTATTTGCAAACTCCCTGGACCAGATAGTGCTTACACCCACTAGTGGTGCAAGCATACTGGATCTGGTCCTGGTAGTATTAGGGGTAAACTGCACAACCCCACAACAAATCCACATGTAATCTCTCTCATAAGTTTAGACAAATATAAACCCTCCTTTTAATTAAAAATAAAAACTGGGACCTCAGCTAACCTTGGAACAGTTGACTGACTGAAATTCTACATGACACCTACGTAGAAGTGATAACCAGGCAAAGTTTCAAGCACCCCCACCCCAACCTTGAGAATACTTCTGCCTATGTGGAATTTTTCACAGAAACCCTCTACAGTTATGTTAATAGAAACCTCATAGAGACATATACCAGGATGCCTAATAAGCGCATAGGATAAAAAATAAAAAAAAAAAAAAAAAGCATACATTACCCCCAACCCCAGTACATTGTACATACAAAGAATTAGTAAAAAGCAAAATAAAAATAGGGTAATATAAATAAAAAACTCTCAGAAACAGAGGAACAAGTAGAGAAGGTAAATTAAGTCAGTCAAATTAAGTAGTTTAGGTAAGAAAGGAAGGACAAACCTCTATGCAACCTCCAGGCAACTGCAACAACAACCTCAAGGCAGTGCACAAATGGGGATACTACTAATTGCCAAGTACGATACCTAGAGGAGAAGAAAAGATACAGAAGAGAATCTACAAGTCTTCCTTCAGTGAAGATCAGGAATCCAGGTAATCCCCATCCCAGCTCCAAATTACCATCAGCCATCATCCAAACTCCCTGTGAGCAAGAACAACATCAGATACACTGCCTATCCTATATTGCTTCCTAAAAAACATGAAACATGAAACATGATACTTCCTGAAGTCAGGATTTACCAAGCTTCCAGGACACTGGAACTACCAAGCAGCAGAGCAAAGGTTCATTATTGTCCCCAAGCAAAGGCATACTAAGCAAGGATCCCCAGTAGGTAAGGGCATGCCATCTATAGACTCCACACATAAAGCCAAATACAAAAATTCTCCATCTCAAATATTTAAGCCATGGAAAGAAATCAATGGAAAACTTTAACAATGACTAGCAACCCAGTTTGGTTTTGTCAAGGACAGATCATGCCTACTCAACATGGTGGACTTCTTTGAGACGGTCACCAAAGCAATGGTTGAGAGCAGAACAGTGCATACTGCATACCTTGACCTGACCAAAGCATGTGATGTAATACCCCACACAAATGTTGTAGAAAAACTCACAGAATTAGGTAAAACCCCTGCGTCACCCACTGGATAGCCAGCTAACTCACAGATAGGACCCAAGAAGTTAGGATGGGGATTCCACTTTCACAAAGACACTGCTCACTAGTGTAGTCCCTCAAGGTTATGTTCTGGGTCAACTCCTTTTTAGCATGTACTTATCTGAAGCCAAGGCTAACTTCAAGGGCCTCTGGCTGTCCAAGTTTGCAGATGAATCCAAATTAGGTGCAGCATAGAATCTCCCAGTAACACAAATATCCTACAAGATGGTCTAACACAAACAAATAACTGGTGCCAAAGACATGGTCTAAAACTCAATACCAAAAACTGCATAATGGTATCCTTTGGGAAGTCTGCTACCCCTGAAACTACCTCATTGATAACACACCCCTTAGAGTAGACCCAATAGTCAGCGATTTGTGGACACGTGGACAAAAACCTGGCCTTCAACCATCTTGTGTTTATGGTAGTAAGGAAATCATTAATTTTTGAGCAACTTATAATTAAGGGTGTAGCTGCTGGGTCCAAGGAAGACATTGTTCACTGTACTCGGCCCTCAACAGACCAATTAAGTATAGCACCCCCTTCTGTATGTTCAAGGCCAGGCACAATCAAGTGGAACATCCACAGAGATTCCTTACAAAAAGAATGTAGGACGTAAACAACGTGTCCTTTGCGATCACCTCAAAGCCCTATCCCTATAGCCTGTGTCCTACAAACGGTTGAGGGATGATCTATGCCTGGCATACAGGGCATCCATGGAGTCCACTCTGATGGACCTTCTGTATATCCGCAAAGCAAATGGCATCAGAATTACCCAATCTAGGGACTTAAACCTTGCTTGCAACATAATTAGGACATGTTGGTGGGACGGATATGTGTCTCAGAAACTACTCCTTCTCTGCAATAGGTTTCCCATCTGTGTGAAGCAGAGTTCTTTCCTAACCCAGTTCTTTTTTCATATTTTGCTCCCACTAGCAGTTGATTATTAACTCCTTCCAGCCAATCAACCTGTTTGCTTCACATCCCCGAGGTGGGAGCTGACTAGGAGGGGCCATCCTTTAAACTGTCATCAGGGGTTCTTTGACATTTTTTTTTCCCTTATAGTCCTATGTGCATACCTGGTTAAGCAAATAAAGGTGACCATGTAGTGGTCTCTCTGTGCCTCATTTCCATATGGGACATTGCCAGCAAGTAGCCTTGACCCTTTCCCTGAAACATAGAAAGTGATTTCCTCAGTCTCCATCAGGGAAGTTGCACTTCTGAAAATGCTTCCTGAGCACTTGCAACCCTTCTTTCCCCTTGGAAGAGGTGAGCAGGCTGCACCACATCTCTCCTGTTCCTCTTTGTTTGGCTCCTAAAGTGCCAGGGCTGCTGATGAAATCCCAGTCACCTGGGTTGCAGGCTCCATCTCTTCATGTTACAGAACCAGGCTGACAGTAGTGCCGGAAGCTGCTGAAGGCAGAGGGGGGTGGTGGAGATCAACAATGGCACTTAACAATGTAAAAATGGGGAAATATTTATTTATATATAAGTATATACTTTGATAAGAGTAGCAGGCAACAGAACCTGATGTATGTGCACTCTTTTCAAACCATGTTTAATGTACATCATTTAATATGACACAAAGTTGTATATTTTTGGTTCTAATTTCCTATAAATGTATATGAATTGAAGCCAAAGTCTCGATCTCTGTCTGCCTTTGAGATTGTTATAAACCTTTCAGGTAATAACATGGTATTTGGCTACAAAACATGCCTAGAATTGCAAGTAAAACCCAATAGCTTCCAGATCATTGTAAAAAGCCAGCTATAATAGGGGAGCAAATACCCACAATCAGGGAGAACGTTTAAATGTTACTGTAATTCACTTAAAAGTTAATAGAATAACAGGTTTTGCATCAACATGCATTTTTTTTTGCAGAATAAAAAGTATGACAATCTAATCACTGCATTACTGACTGACTTAATCCTCACTGACTTACCAAAAAATCAAAATTTTTACGAAGAACAAGGGAAAAATATGAGGCTTCAACCAAGCGTGTAGCCAGGAATTTACAAATTGTGCATACCAGAGCTATATTGCACCTCCCACAAAATGCATAAGGTATGAGTTAGCACTTCACTACATTATCTCTTTGACCACATGACACAGACTGCCTTTTGGTTACAGTGCTGCATTGCAACAAATCTCTGTAGAATAGCCAGAAGACCTTCACTTGTAAGGCATTGCTGTGACAAGCCTAAGTGCCATGTCATGGCAGCCAGTTCCATGAATGTCCTTTCACACTGGTGCTGACATTCAACAATAAGCATCTGTGCCATATCACAGCAGCCAGTCCCAGAGGTTCAGCCACACCAGCCCTTATATCATGGCAAGAAGTCCCACAGATCCATTCATACAAGTAACAATATGTAGTACTAACAACCCTCTGTGCCACAACATAGAAGGTGGTCCACAAAGTAACATTCATCCTCTGTACTCAGGCAATATAGGCCAGCACATACAGTATACTGTTTATACACTATCCATGGCCAGTGTAACACATTAAAACATTTAAACCCACCAAATTGTGTACCTCTTAATTTCATGGACTTCAAAAAGACTAACTTACTAAAACTAAATGATGAGCTCTGAAAATTCAAATGCAAAATTTCCAGGCCCTATGTAGCCTTAGGTATCACTTATCCCAATGAATTTTGTTCCAGGCTAAAAGGCATCGTGAGCCACTCTGTCACAATCAGCACCAAATATACTGGTAAATATAGAAGTAAACCACTAAAGGCCTGTAATAAATCAAACTCTTACTGCTTGAAAGATTCTATATAGCCGCGGTGGTGCAGCGGTAGCGTTGTTGCCTCACAGCAAGATGTTCTCCCGTTCGATTCTCGGCTGGAGTGCAGGGAGTGCCTTCTGTGTGGAGTCTGTATGTCCTCCCCACAGTTGGGTGGTGTTCGAAAGACATGTGTAAATGGGCATGCCTTCATTGAAGGTTGGACGTCGAGTTGGCACCTCGGCGTTCATGAAAATCTACTGCCAATCATTAGCGGACCGGAGTTCCACTGTGGCGACTCCTAACCGGGAAAAGCCGAAAGACAAACAACAACAACTGCTTGAAAGATTCTGTCAAAAAGCTCAAGAAAGATATGAAAGTGAAAGTTACCATAAGGAAGGTCATGGTGCATCTGCAGTCCAAGATAATAAAAAAATCTTCTTTAACTACTAAAACTGTTTAGCGTAAACATAGTTACAGGTTATATTCCTGAGTCATTGAAAATAGGTATCGTTATGCACCTCCATAATAGAGCTCCACCTCAGTTCTCAGGAAGTATAGACCCATCAGCCTGTCTGTAAAGCCATTCAGTGTATTAATTTATCCAAAACCCCCCACAGATTTAACACCAGCACCTTACTTTCTTTATTCAGCAACAATGATCTGGCACCTCGGCAATTCGCCTTTAAGGATCAAAGTATAACAAATTCAGCTGTTTTTTTATATTGTAACAAACAGCCTCTTAACAAGATCCAGTAATACAATTAAACAATTTAAATAACAATTAATATGTGCAAATCATATACACTCTTATACAAATAAATAGTTAAATTGTTTAATTGTATTATTGGATCTTGTTAAGAGGCTGTTTGTTACAATATAAAAAACAACTGAATTTGTTATACTGTGATCCTTGAAGGCGAATTGCCGAGGTGCCAGATCATTGTTGCTGAATAAAGAAAGTAAGGTGCTGGTGTTAAATTTGTGTTTTATTTTTTGGACTTATTCTTGGTGGTTTGTGTATTTGATAGTGTATTCATTTATATCTGATTTTCTAAGCTCTGATATAAAAAAATAATACCACAGCAATACGTTTTTATTTTCAAAGGAGACCATGGCTATTTGATTTAGTAAAGTAATTTGAGAAAGTCACTGTAGCTGTGGCTAGTAGCCATGCAGTTCATACAGTGTACTGGGAGCTAGTCAAGACCTTCAACACTGTCCTCCATGCTGTTATTCCAAGTAAGCTTTAATGTGTAAACACAGACCCTTATGTTGCAAGACAGATAGGAAGCAAACTGATAGATTGTACCCGCAAGTAGCAGATGTCACCTCAGAAAGCAAAAAGATGGAACTGGAATTCCTTCTGTTCAGTATAATTTTGTTGGATCTCCACACCACTAACTGGGACATATTGCAAATTAAATTTGCTAGTGACTATAAGCTGATGTTGCCATTCACTCTAGCATCTGATACCAGCAAGGGCTAAACCATAGAAATCAGTGGTGTATTAGGAAATGAGCTTAGGTTAAATGCAAAGGAGTGTAGCATTGTTACCCTGGAGTAAACAAAACATAACAGCAGCTTACATTATAGCTGCAACCCACTCCAGAATGTTATGGTCATCAGAAATGTTGACACTACTCCCCATCTTTTGACAGCCATGCAGCAACAGTAGTCAGGAAATCCTTCTGTTTAGCCCACTTTAATAGTTTGCAGTATCTCATCCAAGGCAAACAAAGTTATCTTTCCTCTGTACTCTACCATAATCATACCAATTATAGAATTTAACTCCCCTTTCTGTTTGCATTTGTTCAAATACATCACACAACTTCAAAGACCCTAGAAGCTCCTAACTAAAAAGATCACCAAACTACAGACCCTCATTTACCAAGACAGGCTTGAAACTCTGTCTGTATATTCTTTGTTTGCATAGATTCCTGTGCTGTAATTTGTCTATCATTATGTGTTATTGATTACTCAACCCTCCTTGATCTCCTACGTCTTTGCAAAACAAATGGTTCTACAACCATTCAAACTAAAGACTTTAATCCCCATCAACATACAAATAAGACATACTGGAGGGACAAATGTTTTACTCAATACTTCCCTCATCTCTGAAAGGTGTTACGTAAAAAGCAGATTGCTGTCCATTTTTGCTTTAAGGCAAATCTTAACAGTTAGATGGGCTCCCATAAATTCATCCCCATCCTGACTTGTTTTTTTTGCCCCTGGAGACAAGCAGTGCAATGAGGGTGGATGCTGACAGGAGTGAACTCTGCCTTGAAAACTTAGTGAATCTAAAAATATGTACAGTGGCAAGCAGTTTAATTTTTTTCTGACCATAGTAGCAGGACATGGATAGCCAGCCTATTTCCTATACCATAAAGTTTACGCACCCGTGATTGGTTGCTCTTAGCAACCAGTCATAGTGCTGTGTTGGCAATCTCTTCATATACTACTATGATAGAGACTACCATGCTTTCAGTCAGTTGCCCCCAACAATCAATAGCCTAGTAGTCATTTGACTGGAAGCTGATGGGAATTGTACATTTGTTTTGCAGGTGCATTTACCCTTTTCTATTGCGGCTGGAAGCTAGATGAAAATTTGGGCAGTGATAACAGTAAACACTGCCCGCAGTAGACTAGACATGTCTTTTACTTTTAGTACAATCAGTGCTGGGGAAGGGTCCCTGCATACTTCTCAACTTCTTTCCTCAAGAATTCTGGAAATTACCAAAAGCAATGGGGTGACAAAATCAGAGAGAATCAAACATATTGGGGTGTCAAAACCAAGGAGAACCTGTAACTATTACTATAATTCACTTAATTAGTTAAGTAATAGGTTTTGCATCAATGTAAATTTTCTTAACAGTGAGAAGTATGAAACTCTAATGTATAGCATTATTGATTTGTCTGTAATCCATAGTAGAAAATCAGGGACAGGGCAAGAAATATGAAGCAAAAAATGAGAGATATTTTGCAAAATCAGGTACAGTTGAGAAATGATTTTCAGCTTTTGCTGACAGGGTAAGTCCCACTAGGCTTATGGCATCTTCTCAGGGGAGACCCAGATACAACTAAGAAATATTTGTGCAGGGAATCAGGACACTTCCTCCTACCCTATTTGATAGGTAATGTGGGTTCTTTTACATTTGTCTCAACTACCACCAACTCAAGCAGATGTGATCTTGATTAAACATCTCATGAGAAGGTGGACACACTCAGGAGTACAACCCCCCACTCCTCAAATGCTGGACTGCACTCCAACAATCCAGTGACCTGGAGTGGGAATAGAACCCACAGTCTTCTGGTCTTTCAGCACTAAAGTTAAGAATTAATCGTGCTATGCCACTGACACTGTATACCTTCAACTTCTTTGTTTAATAATTCTGGACATAGCAAAAAAACTAATGTGGAGACAAAGTCATGGATAATTTTAAATATTACTCTTAATTCACTTACAAAATCAATAGAATATCAGGTTTTGCATCAATGTGCAGTTTCTAAACAATAAGAAGTATGAAACTATAATGTCTAGCATTACTGACTTTTCAGTGATTTACCAGAA
The DNA here is from genome assembly GCF_019279795.1 of Protopterus annectens. NCBI lineage: Eukaryota > Metazoa > Chordata > Ceratodontiformes > Protopteridae > Protopterus > Protopterus annectens. Next base: position 642,986,209 of record NC_056746.1, on the reverse strand, counting down.
AAGCAAAAATTTTGAGGGCTACAAGGGGAAAAGTCAGGGACCTTCTGCAAAAGGAGAAACAAAACCACAGTGTTGTGTATCTGCACACAATTTATGTTGTATTTTCTCTTTCGAAACATAAAATAATTCTATAATGCACACAAATCTGTGAGTCTGTGGAGAACACTTTTAACAGTCCATGTGACAGCAACTTTTTATGAGTGAAATTAATACTTTTATAGCTGCGCATTGAGAAATGCAATCTTACAAAGCCCACACTGGATTAAAAATACCATAAATGTTTTAAAATGTGAACATTTGCACCAACACACATGCATACCCTCACATATACAATTGCGAACACTTGCGCGCGGGTGCACACACACACACAAATACTGAAGTCAGGATTTGCCTCTCTTCTGGAAAAAAAAGAAAAGCAGACTGCACATGTCTACCAATGAACTTGGCATAAATATGCATTTTTTGAACAATAAGAAGTATACAACTCTAACAACTGTCATTATTGACTGAAAATAATCCTCATTGACTTACCACAGAAATCAAAGTTTTTAGAGGGACACAAAAGAATGTTGTTGTTTGTCCTTTTGGCTTTTCCCGGTTAGGGGTCGCCACAGCGGAACTCCAGTCCGCTAATGATTGGCAGTAGATTTTTATGGTGCCGAGTTGCCAGCCCGACACCCAACCTTCAGCAAAGGCACGCCCATTCACGCATGTCTTTTGGAGGCCACTCGACCACAGGGAGGACATGCAGACTCCACACAGAAGGCACTCCAGCTGAGGGACACAAAAGAATATGAAGGCAAAATTAAAAAGACTCTGCAGCATTACTTATTAGGTACTTCTCCCTTAAGAGCTTTTTTTCTTTCTTTGCAGCCAGCCATGCTGTCAACACGTTTTCTGCTTCTAGGCTGACAGTAAGATACAGATGCAGGCAGGGCCAACAATGCAAGTTTCCTGTTTCTTCTGTCCTTGTTTCAAATCACAACACACTCAACTAAAGTATTAAAGACAAGGATGTTTCTTTATTTTCTGCAATTGTGGTTGAATAGGTGTTTTTTTCAACAGACGAGTCAACAAAAGGTACAGACCATGAGTTTGTGGAAAGTGGGGGCTCCCCATTGCCCTATGGTTCCAGCATGTACCTCTCAACCTCTTAGTCCAAATAAATCTGGAGAAAGCATAAAATAATGGGTAGACAAAATGCCCAAAAATAGGGACAAATTTTAAATATTGCTCTTATAAACTTAAAAAGTTACTAGAATAACAGGATTTTTGTTGGCAAGCATTTTCTGAAGGATATTAAGTCTGAAACTGAAATGTATGTCATTAAGTGACTTTAATCCTCAATGATTTCATAGAAAACCACACATTTTATGAGGAACAGACCAAAAATATGAGGCAAAAATCTGGACAGTGGAGAGGTATGTTCTAGTACCCTTGTAGATTGGGTATATTTTCCGCATTTTGTGAAGTTTTTCATAACTGCTGATCTGAAGTAGTTAACTTCATTTGTGCAGCAACCTATGGGATTCGGATCCGACCTCTGATCCGAGCCGGCAGTTTTCAACAGCTTTAGATGCAAGCTCCAAGCTCCTCCCCTACCCATAATCCCCTGCCAACCCTGACTGACCTCAGATCTAGTTTGCCGCGCTTATCCAACAGCAGCTTGATCTACAGCTCCAAGCCTTCGATACTTTTGTGAGAAAAAAATTTACCTTTTTCCTCTCCTTTCTTCTGTTTTCTGGTTGTGTGTGTTTACAGGTCCCATTTTGTAAAAACCCTCTCTAGTTTAACTATATAGTTTTTGGTCTTTTACCTCCCCCTTCCTTCGTGGTTCCATTAGGGTTGTGTGTGTGTGTGTTTGGGGCCTAACGTGTGTGTTTCTCTCTTTTAGTTAGAATGGCTGAGGCCCCAAAATTGATCTTTTCTAAGTGTACCGAGTGTGGCCATAAGCTGTCCCTGGCGGATGGCCACACTCGGTGTGTGTTGTGCCTTGGGGTTGAACACCTGTCTTCTGGTTGTTCCATCTGTGTGGCGTTCAACCCCAGGGCACTCAAGGACCAGAGGTCCAAGCTGATTCTAGCGGGTCTTTTGACCCCGGATTTGGCTTCTACCTCCGGTTCTCCTGTGGCTCCCGCTGCGGCTGCAGCGGCTGCCACTTCTGCTTCCCTCCCCACCGGCTGGGACTCAACCTCCCGCCTTAGGCCTGGAGGAGAGGGAGGCCAGGAAAGAGAAAAGGAGGGAGAAGCACCACAAGTGGCGGGCCGAGGCCTCTGCTTCGGCCCCCACGGCTGAGCGGTCTTCTCCCTCCAGGACTTCTGGGTCTCCTCCATCTCGGATCTGGTCCCCGTGCTTTTCACCGGGTTCTGAGGAGGAGATCCGATCTCCTTCAAGGTCATTGAGGCGACACTCCCGTCCCGCCTCGGTGGCCTCATCGAGATCAACCCGAAGTCCCACGGATGCAGATTTGGACCGGATGATGAGAAGATTCCTCCAGGCTCGACCCCTTTTTTTGCCCCAATAGCTCCTTCTCCATCCCGCTTCCTGGGCTCGGAGTCTTCAGAGCCAGGCAGCCTTGGAGCCGGGGGGGTGTCGGCGCCGATAGTCTCGGGTCCTTCGGCGCTGACCCTTCCCTCGAGTTTGTCGGGTCCATTTTCTTCAGATCCAAGCTCTCGGAACCGAGGGCCGAGCTTCGGATCCGGCGGTATCAGTATGCCTTCAGCTCCTTCCAGGTCGGAGCATACTGGTCCGTCGGATCCGATCGCTTCGGCGCCGGCCCCGATCCATCCGTCGGATCCGAGGGAGGGTCTGCCTTCAGATCCCAGAGAGAGCAGCTCTCGCTCAGCATTTGACGTGGTGGAGAGGGCCCTGTCGAGAGATTCCAGGCCCCCGACCCTTGCCACAGCTCCACCCTGCACTCCTTCTCTGTTGGGCCCGACTTCCATCACCCCGCCCCAGGGACAGCCTGTTCTGATGTTCCAGGTCGTTCCTTTGGAACAAGACGTGGCTGGTGAGACCTCCTCGGACAGCCCCCCCGAGGAGGTTCCTCACAAGCGAAAGTGCAAAAGGAGGCACCTGGACTCCCCTGAGTCCTTGACTGAGAACACGGATTTGGAGGAGGGGGAAGGCTCCCCAAGGTCACCCACCCGAAGATGTCTCATTCGATGACATCATGGAGATGTTCAGGTTAAAGGGGGGGTGGTCTGCCCTAAAGCCTACCTCAGACGAATCCGTGTTCCTGGAGGCATTTGAAGCAGGCCCATCTACATCTTGGGTGTCCCCTCCGGCCGACCCCCTGGTAGATTTGATTACTACCAGGGCTTGGAAGGAGCTGGACACTGTGGAGCCAGTCCCCAAGCGCCCGGACAAAATTCTTAGCCTACCCTCTGACAAGTCCCACTGGAGTAAGGGTTCCCCTGTAGATGCCATGTTGGTGGCGGCTGCCACCAAGAGGGAACTAGCTCAGGAGAGTCCCTCGGTTCATCCCCTGAGAAAGGAGTCTCGGTCGATGGACCGTTTAGGGAAGCGGGTCTTTAGTTCGGCTACTTTCTCTGTGAGGTCGCTGAACTACATGGCACATGTGCTTCGGCTGCAGCGAGACCTTATCAAAGAGTACGCTGCGTCGCCCCCCCCCCGAGTCCATGTCGGCGGAGGGCAAACATTTGCACTCCACCCGGATGGCCACTCTCCGATCCATATCAAACACCTCTATGCGGCTTCTATCCCATGCCATGGAGGGAGCTGCTATAGAGCCAGCGGAGCGGGTCTTGTCATGAGGTGTCAGGCCTGGCTCCGGCACTGTGATTTCGCAGAACCCTTCAAGGTGTCTTTCGCTAATGCCCCTTTCGATGGTTCTGCCCTCTTTGGCAAAACTGTTTGTGATACCTTGGTCCAGAGCGAGAAGGACGGGAAGACGTTGTCTGCTGTCGGAGTCCGCTTCTGTGCTCCCCAGAGGTCCTTCTCCAAGAACCAAAAGGGACAGAAGAAGATGTGGTTCCGGAAGTCGCAACAGTCCTGTCCCGCTCCGGACTCCCAGCCCTTCCGCAGCAGAGGAAGGCAGGGTGGACGCTGACCTAGAGGCAGTGGGGGCCCACGCAACTTTGGATCCAGAGAACCCTTCTCGGACCAACCCATGCAACACCTCTGAGGGGTTACCCGACTGCTCCACTCTGGAGGCAGTCGGGGGGCGTTTCTCGAAGCACCTAGCAGCTTGGGAGTCCATCACGACAGACCGCTGGGTGCTTCGCATTATAACCAGAGGATATCAGATTCCCTTTTCTCTTTATCCACGCAGCCCCATATACCTCCCCGATGTCCCGCCCGATCAGAGGGAGGCTGCAGCAACAGAAATCTAACAGTTGCTGGAAAAAAAGCCATCCAACACGTCCCCCCAGACCAGTGCGGGTTGGGGTTTTACTCCAGGTTCTTTTTGGTGCCAAAAAAGATGGGGGACGTAAGACCTATCCTCGACCTCTCCTCCCTGAACCTGTCAGTAACCAAAGAGAAGTTCCACATGGTCACCCTTCAATCCATTCTCCCCCTTTTGCGGGAGAACAACTGGATGTGCTCTATAGACCTCAAGGATGCGTACTACCACATTCTGATGGACAGGAGAGCCAGAAGGTTCCTCCGCTTCCGGCTAGGAGACAGTCATTTCCAATTCAGGGTCCTTCCCTTTGGTCTCACCACAGCCCCCAGGGTGTTCACCAAAGTGTTAGCAGTGATTGCGGCCCACCTGAGGCTCCAGGGAATCCAGGTCTACCCGTACCTGGACGACTGGCTCCTGACCGCCCCGACAAGGCATCTACTCTGCGCAGCCAAAAACTACTTTCTTCGTCTAGCTCCCCGGCTGGGGATCACTATCAACATAGAGAAGTCGTCTCTTACCCCGACTCAGACCATAGACTTCATAGGGGCAAGATTAGACACAAACCAGCTCCTAGCTTTCTTGACCACAGACCAGCTACGAACCCTGAGGCTACATGTGAGGGCCATTCTACATTCTCCAGCTCCTCCGGCGGAATTGGTCCTGAGGGCTCTAGGCTCAATGGCGGCGGCAATCAACCTTTTGCCAATGGCGCGTTTGGACATGAGGGTCTTGCAATGGACCCTCCAGGTCCAGTGGACCTTCCTTCAATTTCCTCTGAGCCATCCCATTCCCCTCAGCAGGGCTTGCAAGAGGGCCCTCTTATGGTGGCTCCAATCTCTGAACCTCCAGGAAGGACGCCCCTTTTCTATGGCCCCTCCCCTAGCCACGGTGACCACGGACGCCTCCCGCCTCGGGTGGGGGGGCATTGTTCGGGCAGGACAGTCCAAGGCACGTGGGCCCCCACGGAGACCTCTCTGCATATCAATGTCCTAGAGATGAGGGCAGTGCTGTTAGTGTTGCAAGCATTTCAGCACCTTCTTCCTGTAGGAACTATTGCAATTCAGTCAGACAATATGTCTGTTGTCTGGTACATCAACAAACAGGGGGGAACCAGGTCCTACCCACTGTGTCGAAAGGCCATGAGGGTGTGGGAATGGGTGATCTCCACCAAACGCTTTCTTATAGCAACGCACATTCCGGGGGCAATCCAACATCCTAGCGGACAGACTAAGTCGCACCATCCTGTTACCACATGAGTGGTCTCTGAATCCCGAGATAGCGAATCAGATTTTCGCCGAATGCGGTCAATCTCTTTGCTTCTCCCTCGAACACAAAATGTTATGACTACTTCGCTCTCATTACCCCCTCCAGGGAACCTCTGAGAGACGCTCTGGTGCATGTTTGGCCTCCCGGGCTACTTTATGCTTACCCTCCTCTTCCACTGATGCTGAAGTTTCTGCAGAAAGCCAGCCGGGGAGCAGGATAATCCTCATTGCCCCATTCTGGCCTCGTCAACCCTGGTTCCCTTTCCTTTGGTCTCATCTGGTGAATCCCCCTTGGATTCTGGATCCCCGTCCGGATCTAATATCCCATCCCCTAGATCTCCCAGTCCCGAATCTGGACAATCTCAAGCTCACAGCTCGGCTGCTCCAGTTCCACTTGTAGCTAGGACTCCCGGTATCTCTTCCCCAATTAAAACTATTCTAGTAGCAGCGCACAAGCCTTCTACTAGAAAGGTCTATAGTAGCAAATGGAAACGTTTCTCCATTTGGGCAAAACGTCGAAATTTGGATCCTTTCACAGCTCCTTTGCCAGCAGTGTTAGACTTCCTGTCAGGGCTGTTTCATCAGGGTGCTAGCTCCTCCACAGTCAAGGTTCAACTAGTAGCTATCTCTCATTATCACGTGGGAAATGAACTGGGCCCTTTGATCACCACGAAATTGTGTAAGACCTTTTTGAAGGGCACCTTTCTGCTCAGACCTCCAGTGAAGGGATGTAGTCCCTCCTTGGGATTTAACACTGGTGCTTCAAGCCTTAACAGCTCCCCCTGTTTGAGCCTGCAGCTTCAGTAGATCTTAAATTCTTGTCATGGAAAATGGCCTTTCTTGTCGCTATCACCTCGGCTCGAAGGGTCTCTGAGCTACAGGCCCTCTGTGTAAAACCCCCATATTTGACTTTTCACAAGGATAGAGTTTACCTCAGAACCAATTCCTCCTTTCTTCCCAAGATTGCCTCTGAATCGAATATTAACCAGTCCATCAACCTACCAGTCTTCTTCCCTAATTACCAAAACAAAGGGGAATATAAATTACACTCACTGGATGTGCATAGACAACTTCGCTTCTACATCCACAGGACATCTGGTCATAGGCAATCTGATCAGTTGTTCGTCTCCTTTGCCAAATTTAACTTGGGTAAATCTGTGTCTAAAGTCATGCTGTCTAGCTGGATCTCGCAGTGTATCCTTTTAGCATATGAAAGTTCTGGCAGGCCCGCACTTCAGGGAGTCCATGCCCACTCTACTCGGTCTATGTCTACCTCTGCAGCTTTTAGAGCTAGAGTCTCTTTGGATGATATTTGTTCAGCAGCCACTTGGGCCTCATCTCATACCTTTATCAATCACTATAAATTGGACATTATCTCCAGAAGGAGAGCAACCTTTGGCTCTGCAGTGCTCCGAAACATCCTTCCATGAAGGCCGCCCAAGGTTCAGGTAGCTGGGGACTCAGTTCCCATAGGTTGCTGCACAAATGAAGTTAACTACTTCAGATTAAGAAATTATGTACTCACCATAACATTCCATCTGAGTAGGTAAACTTCATTTGTCAGCAACCGTCCCTCCCTCCTGCCCCCTCACTTATGAATGTTTTCATACTCAGGTCCATGGGTGTTACCCACTTATCTTGAAAGTATTAGTCTTCGGGCAGTATCTGCTTTTGGGCAAACTTGATCTGAGGTCAGTCAGGGTTGGCAGGGGATTATGGGTAGGGGGAGGAGCTTGGAGCTCAGATCTAAAGCTGTTGAAAACTGCCGGCTCGGATCCGAGGTCGGATCCGAATCCCATAGGTTGCTGACAAATGAAGTTTACCTACTCAGATGGAACGTTATGGTGAGTACATAACTTCTTATTAACTCCAGTCATTGCATGCTTTTCAGATAAATATGACCTCCCTTTGTTTATCTACGTTTCACTTTGCCTGTGTGGTAATTATACTTTTATGGGTTTTCTGAGAATTAGCAACACTGTTTTAGTTAATGCTTCTTAAAATGGCTGGCTAGCACTGCAGGCGTTTTTGGCAGTAGTAGCATTCCATGTATGTAACACTTGTTTTGTGAAGAGCAAAATGATTGGACCGCCACATGTTCAAACTTTAGAGGAGTTTGGTTTTATGACATCAAGCAAACCTTCTCACTAGTCTCACTGGTCTCACAGTCCAGTTTCTTACATGTAAAGACCAAGCTGAAGTCATTATAAAGACACTGAAGTACTGGCCATAGTACTTTTTCCATCAGCTGTGATTTTAGAATTCTGGCAACTGAGCAATCTCCATATGCCTTTTTATCATACTAGTGCTAGAAATGTATACATAAGTTTTATTCCATAATCACATATAGTGCTACTACTTATCACATCAGAGTTGTGTCTGGTATAAACTGCATCTCCACGGGGACAACACTAGTAAGCAAGTATAAGATAGTGAATGAGGAGAGGTTTACAAAGGGCATTGTTTACTCACTGAATACTGTCTCATTGTTTCTCAGATCTCCCTCACTCTTTGAAGATGGAGCTGTGGAGAACAAAAACAATCCACTACTTAGCAGCATGCATTTTCCACGGTTCTCTGACATCAAGGTGGAGCATGTTATCCCAGCCATCATGCTGGCAGCGGAAAGATTTCAGAGTGGACTAGAAAGGCATGTAGAGTGGTTGAAATCAAGCAGTAAGTATTGTTTGGTTAATTTAAAAACTTCTTGATAAGCAATGATTAAAACCAGTTTTGCTCACAAATAATTCACAAAGCTGTCAGAAAGTTACGACTCTTTTCTAAAACAAACCAGAAAAATAGAAGCATTTTTGTTGTACTGCTGCACTCTGAGGTGGCTTTTTTTATTTATTTATTTTTTATTTATTTAACATTTGTTGACCGGGAATGTCCGACTAGGTTCCACAGATCCTGTTTTCAGTGGAGGCCCGGGGAGAAATGCTCCAGAATTCTTTATTTTATTTTATTTACTTGAGTGGATAAGCTTACTAGACACAGATACCTATTTTCAGGATCACCATGGAGGCTCTGTCTGATTAGGTTACACAGTTTTCAAGTGGATATTTTAGTAATCAAACCCAGGACTACAGGAAAAAGTTTTTTAGTGACTCATAGTTGTCACTGCTAAATTGCCAGAAGTACTCCTGCTAGGTAAGTGTATGCAGTGCAGTTTTCTTAATCATAAACTGCTGTTTATGTCTGCTCAGAATCAAGGAAGAAGTATGATAGAGTGTGTCTTTCATGACACATTATGAGTACTTGCCTTATTTGTTGTATTGTGCTCATTGATATTCAAGGAGGATGGGATTGCAGTGTTAGACTGCCAGCAGAACAGCAATCAGAGGAGGCTGAAAACTGCAGAGGGATCCAAGGCATGCTAAAGGAGCTGGGGATCCATGCATATGCTGCTGAATATGAAGTCTGTATTGGTACTGGGTGCATAAGGCATCCAGTGATACGCAGCAGTAGTATGATCTGATGTTGTCAAGTTTCATTCATTCATCCACCTGTGGTTCCGGATCTGACTGCGGGTCTGACTTGGTCTCTTTCCAAAGCTGAAGATTTGAAGCTTAAGCTCCTCCCTTCGCTACTATAATGCCCCATTCCCCCAGATTACCTCAGATCTCATTTGCTGCTCATATGAAAAGCATCAGGGTTGCGTTGCTGAGCTCCTTCCAGGTGTTTTAGTGGGTAGTTCATTGGTTTGTAAGTTGGCCTTATCCATTTTTCTGCTTATAATCTCTGTTGTCTTCTCTCCCCTTCCAGATGTCCTTCATGGATGCATCTGCAGTCATAACAAGTGGGTTGTCCTGTCGTCAGGCAGCCCTGCAGTCGGCCGGATTCCAAAGTCCGGGTCCGGCTTCGGCTGATGTCGCACTCCACCCGACGTCATCTCTGTTGGTCTTCGGGTATAAAAGCATCAGCCGACGCCATTTTCCCCAGTCTTTCTTGCCGCGTGGCACCCGAAGCAGAAGCTGTTCGCAAGTGCCGGTCGGTCGGATCCAGAGATTACTTCTACCGAATACTACTCAAGACTTCTAAAGCTAAGTACCCGCTGGGGACTCTTTCTTGCCTCAGCCGATGTCAGAAAAAGTTAACAATTGTTTAACCTGTGGGAAACAAATACCTCATAAAGATTTCCACTCTTACTGTCTGCCTTGTTTAGGCCCAGCCCACGACGTAGCAGCCTGTTTGGCCTGTGCTCTTTCAACCGACGAACACTTAGGCGCCGGTCGGAGTTTGCAGAACAGTTTTTCTTAACTGATTTTGCGTACATTATGCCGACGGCTCCATAGACTACCCAATCTCTCAAAAAACGCAAAGATAAAGACCGACACTCGCGTCCGCGGTTTCGTCGAAACCACGGTAAAGCAAACATGAGTGTCTCGGTTTGGCCGAAACCGAGAAAACTGATCAAAGTACAGCTGTACCTATTCTTACAACTGAGGCCCCTGCTACAACTCTTGAATCGACCTCAGAAATTTTACCCACTACGGTGGTTGACTTATCAGACACCATCCCTTGGATGTCTCTACCCCAGCACGGTGCTGCTAGGCCTCCAGCAGCCATGTCCATTAAGGCCTTCGCCAGGGCTAAAGCAGCCAAGACTACTAAATCAGTGCCTGTTAAACCCCCACATCCAGGCCCTCTTCTAGTTCTCAAATGCTTTCTTTGGCAGAAGATTTAATTTCTTTAATTAGAGGATCTCAATCTCACCCAGACAGGGCCTCTCAGCCCCCAGAGAAGAGACCTAGGGCAGAGCCCCTGAGCCAGTGTCTTCTGATGATTCTGCTGATGAATCAGACATAACTGACCAGCCAGAGGCTCCCTTCTCCAATTTTGAAGATTCTGATGCTGAAGAATCCATTCCAGCTGCTTCCCCACCAGAAGAATTCTCCTTTGGGAAACCTTGCATGCCATGCGAGAACAGTTCCAATGGCAGCAACAGGATTTTTCAGACTCCAGAAAAGACTTAGGACCTTTCTGCACCTCCCACAGCACAGGCCCTTAGCTATACCTCCTGTTCTCTCTGTGGTGGATGATGCTTTCAATGATGTTTGCTCCGCTCCAGATTCTTTACCCCAGCCCCTGCCAAACCAGACAGATTTTACAGGGTGCCAGATACTCATCACCACCTTTACAAGGCCCCACTTGCAGACCCAGAAACTATATCCCAGGGTCCCAAGGCAGTAGTCACACCACAGCTAAAACCCTATTCCTTCTGAAAGGGAAGCAAGGTCATTAGACAGATGGGGTAAAAGGTCTACACTTCAGCTACTCTCTCAGCTAGAGCTTTAAACTGTCAGTTTCACATGATACAATACCAAGAGTTTATGCTTGATCAGTTAACTAAAAACTAACCACTGATGAATCTCTTGATAAGAAATATGTATTAGAGATGGTAAATAACATACAACAGGTTAGCAACCATTCCTTAAAATGTGGCTATGATGCACTGGAGGCTTCATTTAGATCAGCCATGACAGGCACAGTGATAAGAAGGCATGCATGGCTAAAGGAACAAGCTTTACCGGATCATGTTAAAGCTAAGTTGCTAGATGCTCCTATGGACAAGACAAGTTTGTTTGGTACACCTGCCCAGCAGGTTATGAAGAAAATGGAAGAAAAGGCAAAATCTGTTCAAACTGTTAAAGATTTCTTGCAGGTTCAACCCCAAGGTTTAGCAGGAACTGGCCTGCCAAAAATTGGTCCTTTCCTGACTCCACAAAATTTCAAAGGGGCAGGAACAGACGTTCCAGAGGCAGAAACCAATCCAGAGGAGGTGCCTACAGAGGACGACAGTGGCAAGGTAACAACAGAGGCACAGACACAGCCACTGCCACTACATCAGCACAACCACAGTGACTTAATCCTAACTCCGCCTACCAGGGAACAAATATCAGCTCCTCTAGGCGGAAAGTTAACCTTATTTTCAAAGAACTGGCACTACATAACAAAAGACAAGTGGATTTTACAAACCATAGATCAAGGTTACCGGTTTCACTTCCACACTTTACCAGTCAAAAGAGGAATGCCAAATCTACCTCCAAATCAAAAAACAGAGGCTCTACGCCAGATAATGGAGTTAGCAAACATGAGAGCTGTGGAAAGAGTGCCAACAGCAGAACAAGGAGAGGGGTTCTATTCCAGACTATTCCTAGTTCCAAGAAAGGAAAAAAGTTGGAGACCAATTCTCGACCTGTCCACCTTAAATACATACATCATTGTCCCAAAATTCAAAATGCTGACCCTACAGCAACTTCTTCCCATGCTGGGCAAGGAGTCTTGGCTGGTAACTCTAGATCTCAAGGAGGCATACCTGCACGTCCCCATTCGACCAATCTGCAGAAGATACCTCAGATTTCTTGCAGGATCAGAGCACTATCAATTCTCAGCATTGCCCTTTGGCTTATCTACTGCGCCCAGAGTATTCACAAAATGCCTGGCATCAGTAATCGCCCATTGCAGACTACAGGGAATTCAAATTTACCCATACCTGGACGACTGCCTGCTACAAGGGGACAACAAAAGCAAGCTAACAACAGATTTACAAAGGGTCATTTACTTGCTACAAGGACTGGGATACACAGTCAATTTACAAAAGTCAAGGCTGATACCATCCCAAACAAGGACATTCTTGGGCTGAATTGGACACAGTACAACAAATGGCATTCCTGACTACAGTAAAACAAAAAGAACTTCCTCTTTACTTCTTGGCACTAACAAAACTGAACAAGTTAACAGCAAGAAAATTTCTGCAGGCCTTGGGCTTCATGGCATCATGCATAATCTTGGTCCCATTTGCCAGACTACATATGAGGAAACTACAGTGGTACCTAAAGAATTTATGGTCCCAACACAGACACAGTCTAGAAACAGAAATCCCACTAATTCCATGCTTAAAACAGGAGTTCCTATGGTGGGCTCAGGCATGCCAGTCAAACCCAGGCCTACCCTTTCGCAGATGTCAACCAAGCCAGACCATCACAACAGACGCTTCAGACCTAGGATGGGGGCCCACATGCTGGACAAATGCGTGCAAGGATTGTGGACACAGGATCAACTTCACCTGCACATCAATCTAAAAGAAATGCTGGCAGTAAAACTGGCAATCCAAAAGTTCAAACCATTCCTCAAAGAGGGCCAGTTGATGATAAGGACAGACAACACCACAGTCATGTGGTACATCAACAAACAGGGAGGCACTCATTCATACCCCTATGCAGAATGACCTTGGAGCTGTGGACCCTGGCACTCAGCTACAACATTCAGTTACAGGCAATATTTGTACCGGGAAAGACAATACTCTAGCAGACATATTAAGCAGAACCACTGGATGCCCACGAATGGAAGCTGCACCCGGACATCTTCAAGACCATCTCAAAGAAATGGGGAATGCCACAGATAGACCTATTCGCATCACCTCTCAATCACCAGCTCAATAAATTCTGCACAAGGACATTCCACCCACTAGCATGGAAAGTGGACTCACTCTCCTTCAACTGGAAAGGCCTAACAGCATATGCATTCCCACCTCTTCCTTTGATACACAAGGTACTACTAAAAATCAAGGAAGAACGACCAAGGATAATCCTGATAGCACCAAACTGGCCAAGACAACACTGGTACCCACTACTCAAGACCATGTCTCGAACAATATGTGGCCAATACCCCTGATGCCTTTGATGTTAACTCAGAACAACTACAGCATCATACATCCAAACCTAAAACGCTGCAACTGACTGCATGGAACATCACATAGCAGCAGCTAATCCAGAACTTTCCCAAAGAGTTAAAGACATTATTCTTGAAGCACGCAGACCTTCAACAAGAAGGAACTATGCTGGAAAATGGAAAAGGTTTGTCATTTGGAGTACCGAAAGAGGAAAAGATGTGTCAAACATAGATATGCCTAACATTCTGGAGTATCTGGCTGAACTTCTTCATTCAGGCCTGTCCTACTCCTCCATCAAGATACATGCATCAGCTATTTCAGCAGAATACAGCTTTGATCCACCTGTTTTTCGCACCCTTTGCTCAGGCAGTTCCTCAGAGGAATCAAGAATGTAAAACCTCCAAGGAAACCACCATTACCAGCTTGGGATTTAAACTTTGTGCTAGAAAAGTTGACACTATCACCCTTTGAACCAGCAGCAACAGCAGACCTACAACACCTGTCATGGAAAACTGCTTTCCTACTGGCAATTACTTCAGCAAGGAGGGTTTCAGAACTACAGGCCTTAATGGCAGTGCAACCCTTCCTAATCTTCCACCAAGATAGAGTGTCCATGAGGACTAATCCTACATTTATGCCCAAGGTGGTATCCAGAGTATCTTTAAACCAGGCAATCCACCTACCTACCTTCTTTCCCAACCCACAAAACAGAGAGGGAAGAAGACTGCATACCTTGGATGTACATAGACAGCTACGCTTCTACTTGGACAGAACAAAAAATAGCAGAAAGACTGACCAACTTTTTGTAGCCTATGCAACAGGAAGGGAAGGAAAAGCTATTTCCAAACAGACAATCCCCAAATGGATAGGAAATTGCATACGATACTGTTACTCCTTCCATGGAAAACCAATTCCACAGAACATAAGACCTCATTCTACAAGGGCAACAGCCACTACCACAGCCTTCTTACGAGGAGTGGCAACCAAGGACATTATTGAGGCGGCTACTTGGACCTCCGTGCATACATTTGCCAAGCATTATAATTTGCCTCTATATTCCAGATCCCGAGCAGGGTTTGCCACTGCTGTACTGCAAGGGATCCTAAACACACCATAATCTACTTTTATCCTCCTCCCCTAGTTGGCTATGGTATTCTACCCACTTGTTATGACTGCAGATGCATCCATGAAGGACATAGTACAGTTTTGTACCTACCATAAATGTAGATGTCCGAACTGGATAGCATCTGCAGTCAGGATTACCCTCCCTCCTTGCCGTCTGTGGTACTCCTAGGGTGTTTACCCTCCTAATAGCTAACTGTTGGGGGGGAGTCTTTGTGGTGTATTTGTTTGTATATATGTACATATATGCTTATTGTTGTGTTTACCTCTATCTATTTGGAAACATTGGCATCTATCCAAATTTTAGCCTGCAAGAGGGCTACTGGCATCTGGGGCAAGAAACACTGAGGAAAATGGCGTCGGCTGGTGCTTTTATACCCGAAGACCAACAGAGATGACGTCGGGTGGAGTGCGACATCAGCCGAAGCCGGACCCGGACTTTGGAATCCAGCCGACTGCAGGGCTGCCTGACGACAGGACAACCCACTTGTTATGACTGCAGATGCTATCCAGTTCGGACATCTACATTTATGGTAGGTACAAAACTGTACTTTTTCCTTTCTTTGAATTTTAAAAATTAAAAAAACAAAAAAGTAGATGTAGCTTTTACTTCCTTTTCCTGTGGGTTTCTCCCATGCGGTCTAGTTCTACTCCCTTTCTTCCTTTTTCTGTCCCTTTTTAGATCTTTGTCTGTTTGCGGTTTGTCATGGCTGAAAAATCTGACAAACTTTGGTTTCAAGAAGTGCACTTCCTGTGAGCACAAAATCCCATTGTCTGATGCTCACAGGGAGTGTATCTACTGTTTAGGCCCAACTCACTTAGATAGTTCCTACTTGGTGTGTGAGGGGTTTAATCCGTGGGCATTGGTGGACCACAGGAACAAGCTGGTGCTTAAGGGGTAGTTTTCTTCTTCTGCTCTTCCATCTACTTCAAGGGCTCAACCCCCAGCTAAGAAGCACAAGGAGGCCAGGGACCTGAGAAAGCATTCCCCTGAAAGGTCCTCCTCTGAGCTGCCGAAAAAGGCACCAAAAACATCGGATTCAAGGCCTTCAGACCCAACTACCTTGGGCCCCTTCCCTTCAGCTACCTGTGCTCCCATGGCTGCCTCAAAGCCAGGTGTCTCGGCATGGAAGTCAAAAGAGTGTCCAGGCCACCTTCACTGTCCTCCTCTGTCAGGTCATCCCAGACTTTATCCCTGCATGAGGTGGATAGACTAATGAGAAAATTTCTTAAGACACAGATCCAGATGGAGGTTTTGCCAGCTCTGTCCCCTTCCAGATCCATGAGCAGACATTCTCCATTCTGTGTTGTGGCTCCTTCTCTGATCTGACCTTCCGCTTCACAGTTGTTGGATCCGATGGCCCTGAGAACCAAGACGTCATATCAGGTACTTCCAGTCCAACGGACTTGGTTCCGATGGGATTAGGGCCCAGTGCATCTTGGAGCTGAAGCTTAGACATTGGATCTGGGGGGGTTTGGTTTGATTCTGAATTTTTCAGAGCTGTCGCTTCCCCTTGGAGCCTCAGCATTTGACAGTTTGGTCCTGACTCCCCGCTCAGAGTGGAAGATTGTGGGGGTTCTGGAGAAGTCTGCTTTGACAGCTTTGGCTCCGGAGTGACAGCTGTTTTGTCTTCATAATATTTCTGCTTTTGAAGTGGTAGAGGGGGTTCTGTCCCATCCTAGGAGAACCTCTGGTTCTCCATCCATCGGATCTGGTCCCTATCTCAATGGAGTCTCTGCCTGAGACCTCTCAGTTACCACTGGGACAGCCTGTGCTTGAAAGCCTTCAATTCTTCCCTATTGTGGCACTCCATATTTCTTCCGATACATCCCTGGAGCATCCCACAGGGAAGGTCCCTAAGACGAAAAAGTGTAAAAGGAGAGACTTGGCCACTGACTTCAAGGAAGTGGAGGGGTCCCCTAGATCTCCACCCAGCGATGTCTGTTTTGCAGACATCTTAGAGATCCTCTGTTAGAAGGGTGATGGTCCTTTCAAAACCCCAACCCAGAGGAGACCGTGCTTTTGGAGGCTTTTGACATGGGCCCATCTACATCCTGGGTGTCCCCCCTATACCTCTCAACTGTCCAGATTTTCGCAGACTGTCCAGATTTTTGATTCATATTTTTGGTCTGTCCCTCATAAAATCTCTGGTTTTCTGTCAAATCACTCAGATGATTTGAAAATTGAAGTAATTAAATAATGAGGTACATTTGAGTTTCAGCCTTCATATCATTCAGAAAGTGTATGTTAAAACAAACCCTGTCATTCTGTCAACTTTCTAAGTTTATAAGGGCAATATTTAAAGTATGTCCCTATTTTGGGCCTTTGTCCCCCATTTTATTGAACTTTATCCAGATTTCAAGAGGTTGAGAGGTGTGCTCCCCCCTGCAGATCCTGTTATTGACTTAGTTTCTTCCAGGGCATGGAAAGACTCAGACAGAGCAGACCCTAAACCCAGGTGGGCTGACAAGATATTAAGCACTCTCTTGGATAAACCCCACTGGATACAGCCACCAAAAAGGAGCTAGCTCAGGAGAGCTCCTCTGTCCATCCCCCTAACAGGAAGTCTAGGGCTTTGGTCAGAGTCAGAAAAAAAGTTTATGCTTCATCCACTTTTAGCTTGTGAGCATCAAACTATTTGTTCCACTGTACCAGGCTGCAAAGGAACTTAATCAAGGAACTTTCTAGCTGGGTCCCAGAGCCCATGTCTGATGAGCGCAAAGTTTTTTCCTCCAGAATAGCCACTCTTCAAACAATATCCAGTTCATCCATGAGGTCAGTTTCCCATGTGGTGGAAGGCACCTCAAGGGCAGCTGGTTCAGGCATTGCCATTAGGCGTCATGTCTGGATGTGGTTGTGTGACTTCACCGAACCCTTCAAGGCATCATTTGTCAATGCACCTTTTGATGGTTCATCATTGTTTGGCCCCACAGTTTGTGACACACACTCCTAGGTCGAGAAGTATGGAAAGACCCTATTTACTGCTGGAATCTGGTTTTCTACACCACAGAGATCCTTCTCCAGGAATTAGAGTGGTGGTAAAAACTGTGCTTCAGGAAATTTCAAGGCCCTTTTCAGGGAGACTTTTCCTTTAGTGGCAGGGGGGAAACAGTTATAGTGCTGGATGCCGCCCATGAGGCAGAGGGGCTCCCCGCAATCAAAGGTATTGGGATTCCTTCTCGGATAGACCCTTCCAGCACCCCTGAAGAGTTGCCAGGATGTTGTTCTCTGAAGGCAGTTGGGGGAGCTTATCCTTGCACCCAGAAGCCTGAATAGCCATCACAAATAATTGGGGGGTGCAAAGGATCACATCCAGAGGATACTCTATCTGCTGGGATGAGGCTTTCCCAAGCCCCATAAATAACATCTTTAACTTCAGGTGCTAACCTATTGTGTTGTAATACCATTCCTGTTGGCGTTTTGTTTCTGTCAGACACTTCTTTATGGTTGATGACTTTGTCACATAGTCTATGTGTGTCATGCAAGATTGGAACAAAGTCAGTAAACCTTCTTCTAGATATTTCATGTTGAAGTGGCAAAAGTATATCAATGGGATAACCTCTTTGGACAAATAAGTCCTTTAATTTGTCCAGTTCAACTGTAAATACATCATCCTCACTAATAATACGGGACAACCTGATCATTTGGCCCTTGACAACATTTCTCTTAACATAAGCAGGGTGACTACTATAATGTAGAAATGAATTGCTATAGGTTTTCTTTCTGTATAATCTTGATTCTATTTTACCATTTTTAATATATAATTGTAAATCCAGATGGTCAGTACTCATCTTGCCAACATTGTGGGTAAATTTTAAGAATGTAGTCATGTTATTTAAATATAAAATAAATTCTTCCAATTCGTCAAGTGTGCCTTTCCAAAAAAGCAGAATATCATCCAAGAATCTAAAATAAATAGGCATCTTAGCCTTGTAATCAGATGACAGCACAAGCTGATCTTCCCATTCTGCTAAAACGAGGTTGGCATAAATGGGTGCACATTTAGCACCCATAGCCACCCCTGTGGACTGTCTGTAGCACTCATCCTCAAAACCTACAAAATTGTTCTCCAATACCATTTGCAGCAAATCCACCAATAGGTCCTTCTTGGTCTGGTGCAAATTGCTGTGTTTGTCCAAGCTCAAGGCATCATTTTTCAATGCACCTTTTGATGGTTCATCATTGTTTGGCCCCACAGTTTGTGACACACACTCCTAGGTCGAGAAGGATGGAAAGACCCTGTTTACTGCTGGAATCAGGTTTTCTACACCACAGAGATCCTTCTCCAGGAATCAGAGTGGTGGTAAAAAACTGTGCTTCAGGAAATTTCAAGGCCCTTTTCAGGGAGACTTTTCCTTCAGTGGCAGGGGGGAAACAGTGAGTGCTGTATGCTGATTCCTATTCAGAAGTATCTTTGAATGAGATGAAAGGGGCAATACGTAAAGTTTCTGGATTTATCAGAGACTTATTCATTGATGGTCGTATTGATATGGATACCTTTAGATACTTAGAAATCTCTTTTCCCCTGACTCCATGCTTGTTCGGACTACCTAAAATTCATAAAAATATCCAAAAACCTCCCTTTCGACCTATTATAGATGGTCGCCAATCAATTACTTTTGGTTGTGTGAAGCTCATTGATACTAGGCTACAAAGGGTTTTGAAAAGTGAACATCAAGTCTGTAAAGATTCATGGGCCTTTTTGAAAGCCATTAATAGAATACCTTTTGATAACAGTAACAACTTTCTAACCATTGATGTCTGTGACCTGTACACATCCATACCCCACGATATTGGATGTGATTGGGTTAGAGATTTCCTAATGCATAAACAAATGGACCATCAGGAAATAGAAAACATCATATATTTGTTGGATGTGGTACTAAAAAACAATTACTTCCTTTTTAATAACAAGATTTATTTACAGAAATCCGGTGTGGCGATGGGTTCACCGTGTGGGGCTACGTTTGCTAATGTAGTAATGGCCTTTTGGGAGAACCAATTCTTATTTACGGACCCTCTTTTCATCCAAAATGCCGTCTGGTATACCAGATATTTGGATGATATTTTCATCCTATGGCGGGGTGATGAAACTTCAGCAGGGTCTCTAATTAAATCTGTTGGGGACAAGACTAATTTTTCTAAAATTCACTTGGAAATTCAATTATGAGAACATCTCTTTTCTGGATGTCTCTTTGAGGAAGGATTTATGTTCCAAATATATAAAATCTAGAATATTTAGGAAATCAACATATTCAAATTCCTTCCTCCATTTTTCGAGTTGCCACCCTTACCATCAGAAGAGGGGTATAGTAAAGGGGCATCCAGAATGACTAGTTTGGATTCTGAGTTTCATGATGAATGTGAAATTCTGAAGGGGATGTTTAGTAAAAGAGATTATCCAGAGAATTTATTGAATGGGCTGATACAGGAAGTCACCAGGAAAAGGTATAATGGTGATTTTTCCCCCCTTTTATCCATTAATAAATCAAACCTTAGTGTGGAACCCAATATGAATGAGCATGTAGGCTTCGATTTAAGTACCTATAGTATAATACATAATGAGGAAAAAAGGACTGAACCTGAAAGCTTACTTTCCAATTTTATTACCACCTTTTTTCAGGATGTGGGAAGTCTGAAACACATTTTTAAGAAAAACTGGTCTTTCTTACTTAATGATGTTGACATTAATAAAATCATTGCACCGGAACCAAAATTCACATATAGACGGGGCTTGAATTTGAAGGGAATACTAGAGCAAGGAAGTAGACACATTTATAAACCCCATTGTGGAATGTATAAGTGTGAATGTTGTTCTTGGTGCAAATATATTAAGACTGTTAGCTCCATTTCGATACGGAAATGTAGAATTTTTATTAATAACAAATTCAATTGTAACTCTAAGGGGATTATTTATTTAGGAATATGTGCCCTATGTACATCATTTTACATAGGTAAAACTGATAGATGTTTCAAACATCGAGTGCATGAACACATTTATGCCATTAATAAGCAGAACTCTTGTAATGCTTTGGCTAGACATGTTATACAGAACCCCGGCCATAATTTTCAATTTGTTATCATTGATTGTGTTTATGACACTGGGCGGGGGGGCCCATCTAGCCTTAAATTGGAAGAGAAAGAAATTTTATGGCAACTTAAACTTGATGCAAATTCGCCACCAGGGCTAAATGAAATGATTTCAATAAAAAGTTTGTTGAAATTAAAAGCATTATGTAGGTAGTTATTACCACTATGCTTTTGCATTATTAATACAAGTATATATTTATTTGTATGGTAACTTTTTATTAGTAACATTTTCTAATATTATGTAGTAAATATTTTAAAGTGTGGTCTTATATGAGCATTTTCTCTTTAAAATTTGCTGTTTAATTAAGTAATTAATCAATTATGTAATTTATGACATCAGAATATTTTGTACTATTTAAGCAATGTATTGAGATGGCTATTTTATCTGAAGAAGTTTACAATTTGCCAGTAAACGAAAGCGCTAATTTATCCAAGCAGTTGCCAGTGTGGTTTGTCTTTGCTTTTTTGAATTTATCAGTTTTTGTATTTTTTTTTGTATAGTGCTGTATGCCGCCCATGAGGCAGAGGGGCTCCTCGCAATCAAGGGTATTGGGATTCCTTCTCAGATAGACCCTTCCAGCACCCCTGAAGAGTTGCTAGGATGTTCTTCTCTGAAGGCAGTTGGGGGAGCTTATCCTTGCACCCAGAAGCCTGAATAGCCATCACAAACAATTGGGGGATGCAAAGGATCACATCCGGAGGATACTCTATTACTTTTTTAACTCTTCTCAAAGCAAAGAATCACTTCCCAGATGTATCACCCAGTCAAATAGAGGCAGCAGCCGTAGAAATTAAAAGCTGCTTCAAAAAAGAGTCATCCAGGAGGCCCCTCCCGATCAGGATGATCGGGCATTTACTCAAGGTTCTTTTTAGTACCAAAAAGACAGGGCCAATTTTAAACCTGACTTCTCTGAACAAGAAGGTGAAGGACTCAAAGTTCAGGATGGTTCTTGTCCAATTTATCCTCCCCTTTCTGAAGATGGATGACTGGATGTGCTCGATAGACCTGAAGGACATGTACTGTCATATCAAGATGAATAGACACTCCAGACAGTATCTTCATTTCAGGCTTGAAGTCAGTCATTATCAGTTAAGGTTGCTGCCATTTGGTCTCATCACAGCCACAGGGGTGTTTACCAAGTGTATAGCAGTAGTTGCAGCTCATGTCAGACTGCAGGGATTCCATATCTTTCATTATCTGGATGACTGGCTCGTAACCACTTTGACCAGGCATCTACTCATTCATGCCAGGGACTATCTGTTATGGCTTCTTGCCATCTTAGGCATAAAAGCCAACATGCTGAAGTCACAGCTGCTGCCCATTCAGTTGATAGATTTTGTTGGGGCGCGTTTAGATATGATCAAAACCTTGGCTTTCCTAACCCCAGACAGCATGTCCACCCTCAGATGCCATGTCTCCCAGATTCTAGCAAGGCCTAATCCTCCAGCAAGGTTGCTGCTCGGGGCATTGGGCTCTATGGCTGCCACAATAACCCTGTTACCAACCGCATGTTTAGACATGTGAGTACTACAGTGGACAGTGGCAGTCCAATAGTCTTTACACAGGCACACAGTGAATCATCCCATCAGCCTATCATGTGCATGCAAGGATTCTCTCCTGTAGTGACTATACTCCCTGGAAGTCACCCAAGGTTGTCCCTTTGTTCTCCATCCGCCAAACGCCACACTGACCATGGATGCCTCCCAGACAGGGGGGGAGGCACTTTCACTTTCTGGGATGGACAGTCTAAGGCACGTGGATGCCTCAGAAGACCAAATTGCATATCCTGGAGATGAGAGTGGTCATTTTAGCATTGCAAGCACTTCACAGCTTTCTGCTGGTAGGGACTATTGTGATCCACATGGACAATATGTCCGTAGTGTGGTACATCAGCAAGCAAGGAGGAACCATATCTTACCCACTGTGTCAAGAAGCAATGAAAGTGTGGTAGTGGGTGAACTCTGCCAACCACTTTCTAATGGCAGTGCACATTCCGGGAAAGTCCAACATTCTGGCAGGCAGGCTCAGTAGAGATGTTCTTCGTCTCACATTGCTGCAGTCATAACCTATGGGTAGTCCGCTGTCCTCGGTCGGCCCGAATACCAAAGAGTTAGGCTGGCGTCGGTCATGGTCGCCCAGAGCTGACGTCAGTACGCAGTAGTACTTAAGCGCATGACCAACGCCATATCCACAGTCTTTCTTGCCGCGTGGTCCGAAGCAGAAGCAGCGTTTGCAAGTGCCGTTCGGCGTTCTGAAATTTTCAATTATCGAGTTTCAGACCGAAGACCAAGTTGGCTAAGTACCCGCTGGGGAAAATTTTTGTCTTTTCTTGCCTCAGTTAATCCGATGTCAGAAAAGTTAATAATTGTATTTCTTGTGGGAAACAGATACCTCATAGGACTATCATTCTCTGTATTCCTTGCTTGGGGCCTGAACACGACGTAGTCGGGTGTCGCTTTGTGCTAGATTTAATAAGCACCACTAAACGAAGATTAGACTGTGCCAGGCTTGTTTTCGTAAGCGGTGTAACTATAATACGCCGCCGATCCTCCGACGCCGCCACCGCTAAAAACATAAAGATAAATCTTTAAGGTCTAAACCGGATGAGTCGTCCGCTATGACGCCGGTTCTATGGAACCTCCGGTTGAATCTGTGGATCCGGCCGAGGTCTCGGCTGAATCCCAGGGGAACCTTTACTTTTGCAGGAGTTGGCCTCTCAGGAGTTAGGCCAGGCCGAGGGTGCTTCTCAGGTATCTGTAGTTCCATCCTTACAAAAGGTTATTAGGCCTTCTACCTCAGTGGCTAAAGGCCATGCTAAGGCAAAACCTGGTCTTACTGGTACTGGCCATAGCCCTAGTTCTTCAGCTTCTGTTCCTAAAAAACATATGTTGAAAATGGCAGAGGATTTGATTACTTTGATCAGGGTTCTATGCCCCCAGAGAAGAGGCCTAGGGTGGAGACAGATCTAGAGGGAATGGAGCATTCTTCAGACTTCTCTGAGTCTTCAGCTGAGGATATTCAGGATTTCCCTCCCTATTCAGATTCGGATGCAGAGGATTCCTGTCCTTCTGCTTCTCCTCCAGAGGATTTTTTCCTTTTCTGAAACTTTACATTCCATGAGGGAACATTTCAAGTGAGAAGGTCAGGATTTTTCAGATTCCCGAAAAAGGCTTAGGGAATTTTTGTTTTTGCCACAACATAGGCCCTTGGCTATTCCCCCTGTCTTAGATGTTGTTCAGGATGTTTTTTCTGAAGCTTCTCTTAATCCTGATTCTTTACCCCCTGCCCCTGTCATGCCAGACAGACATTACAGAGTTCCAGAAGTGCATAAATATTTGTATAAGAGTCCTAGAGCTGACCCGGAAACTATTATTCAAGGGCCGAAGGGTGTCAGGGCTTCTGTGGTTAAGAATCCAGTTCCATTGGATAAAGATTCTAGAGCGTTGGAAAGGTGGGGGAAAAAAGTGTACACCTCTTCTACGTTGGCTATGAGGGCTTTGAATTGCCAGTTTCATATGCTGAAGTATCAGAACTTTTTGTTAGGCCAATTGAAATCTAAGGTGGATGCTTTATCCGAGGGTATAGAGTGTAAGGAATTGCAGGAGTTGGTTCATGCATCAGATCAAGTTGGAAAACATTCTCTACAGTGTGGTTTCGATGCCCTTCAGACTTCATCCAGGGTGGCTGCTACTGGTTCAGTTATTCGTAGACATGCCTGGCTTAAGGATCAAAATTTATCAGAGCATATTAAAGCACGGATTTTGGATGCTCCTCTTCAATCAGAAGTTCTTTTTGGTTCTCCTGTGGAGTCAGTTTTGAAAAAGATGGAAGATAAGGCTAAGTCTATGCAGACGGTCAAGGAATTTTTGCAGGTGCAGCCCCCTAAGTTTAGCAGGAATTGGCCTGCTAGAGGATGGTCCTACCCTACTTCAGATTATCAGTCTAAAGGCAGGTCTAGACGTGGTAGAGGCAGGGCTCACGCTCAGGGTTCTTTCAGACCTAGGACTTGGAGTTCTCCTGCACAGTCTTCTGGTGAGGGCAGGGGTCAGCCTTTTCGTAAACAGACCCAATGACCTGTATTTTCAGCTGCCACATCCTTCTTTTCTGGCAGCTCCTCTAGGAGGAAAGTTGGCACTTTTCAAACAAAACTGGCATTTGGTCACCCAGGACAAATGGGTGCTGGACATAATAAATCGAGGTTACAAGTTTTATTTCCACACTTTTCCTCCTTTCAAAGGCATGCCGGATGTGCCTCCACAGCAAAGGCTGGTGGCTCAGAAGCAAATTTCTTTGCTTATTCAGATGGGGGCCATCCAGGTGGTACCTCCGTCAGAAGTAGGCCTAGGGTTTTACTCCCGTCTTTTCCTAGTGCCAAAGAAAGGAAACACTTGGAGGCCAATTCTGGATTTGTCCATTCTCAATACCTACCTAGACATTCCAAAGTTCAAGATGTTAACATTACAACAACTTCTACCTGTGCTAGGCAAAGATCATTGGATGGTAACCCTGGATCTGAAAGAGGCCTATCTTCACATTCCCATCAGGCCCAGCTGCAGGAGATTCCTGCGATTTCGGGCTGGTACTTCTCATTATCAGTTCTCTGCATTGCCCTTTGGTTTATCTACTGCGCCCAGGGTATTCACAAAAGTTCTGGCTCCTGTAATAGCTTTCTTCAGACAAAGGGGAATACAAATTTATCCTTATCTGGACGATTGCCTGATTCTTGCTCAAGACAAAGACAAGTTACTTCAACATCTACAGTATGTAATGGCAGTTTTAAGGTGCCTAGGGTATTCTGTGAACGAAATAAAGTCCAGTCTAGTGCCCTCTCAGGACATGTGCTTTCTGGGTGTGAGACTGAATACAGCTTCTCAGATGGCTTTTCTGACCCCGGACAAACAAAGAACTCTTCACCTATATTTCCAGCAGTTATCAGTACTGTCCAGGTTGACTGCAAGGACAGTCCTTCAAGCCTTGGGGTTCATGGCATCTTGCATTCTAGTACTTCCCAATGCCAAGCTGCATATGAGGAAGCTACAATGGTATCTCAAAAGTGTATGGACTCAACACTGCCACGATTTGGACACTGTCAGTCGGATAATACCTTGCATCCAGAAGGAATTCTTGTGGTGGGCGCAGGAATGTCACCTAAACAAGGGACTCTCTGTGACCCGACCAGAGGCGAGTCAGATTATAACGACGGATGCCTCGGACTTGGCTTGGGGAGCACACTTCAATGGGAAATGGGTTCAAGACACGTGGCCTCCCAGACTACAACATTTGCATATCAACATGAAGGAGATGTTAGCAGTCCAATTTGCCCTGATGGCCTTCAAGGACCTACTTCAACCAGGACAGGTGTTGATTCGAACAGACAACACAACAGTCATGTGGTACATCAACAAGCAGGGGGGAACCCATTCTTATCCTCTTTGCAGGCAAGTAATGATATTGTGGGAGACTGCTCTGAGTTTGCACATCAATCTTCAAGCACGGTTTCTGCCAGGAGCACAGAACTCCCTGGCAGATGTATTGAGCAGACAAATTGTGGATCCCCACGAGTGGAAATTGGATCCTCACGTATTCCAACAGTTGACAGTGGCTTGGGGAACTCCAGACATAGATCTGTTCGCTTCCCCACTAAATTTCCAACTGCCAAAATTTTGCACAAAGATGTTTCACCCAAAAGCTTGGAAAGTGGATGCTCTATCTTTCAGTTGGAACAACCTTCACGTCTATGCTTTCCCTCCTCTGCCTCTCCTTCCCAAGGTACTCTTGAAAGTCAGGCGGGACAAGCCTTGCATGATTCTAATAGCACCAGATTGGCCACGTCAGCACTGGTATCCTCTGTTGAGGAATTTAATTCAGGAGCCTCCTTGGCCTTTGCCACAAATTCCTCACTTGTTGTCCCAGTCAAGCAATCATTTTCTCAATGTCAGGGTACAGTCCCTGCATCTAACAGCCTGGTGTATTCTGTTTTAGAGCCTGTGGGGTCTCAGCTTCCTCAACAGGTTTTAAATGTCATTTTGGAAGCCAGGCAGCCTAGTACTAGAAAAGTTTATGCTGATAAATGGAGGAGATTTTTTTTTTTGGAGCACAGCAAAGAGCTTTGATGTTTCAGTGCCTAATTTGAGTTTTACACTACAGTACCTTACTGAATTACTGGATAAGGGTTTGTCATTTTTCTCTGTGAAGGTTCATGCTGCAGCCATTTCTGCTCACTATGATTGTGACCCTCCTTTATTTTCTCACCCTTTGTTTAAGCAATTTCTTAGAGGGGCAAAAAATATAAGACCCCACGTAGAGCTCCTACTCCTTCCTGGGATCTCAATTTTGTGTTGGAGAAGCTTACTTTACCTCCTTTTGAACCTGCAGCTACGTCTGAGTTGAAGTTTTTGTCTTGGAAGACTGCTTTTCTGTTGGCCATTACTTCTGCTAGGAGGGTATCTGAATTGCAGGCACTCATGGCAGTTGAACCCTTCCTGATATTCCATAAGGATAGGGTGTCTTTGCGTACTAACCCTTCTTTTATGCCTAAAGTGATTTCTAATGTGGCCTTAAACCAGTCTATTCATTTGCCTACTTTTTATGCTGATCCCCAAAATAAGGGGGAAAAAGTCTTGCATTCCTTGGACATTCACAGGCAGTTACGCTATTATTTGAGCAGAACTAAAGAGTTCAGGCAGACTCAACAGTTATTTATTTCTTTTGCTTTGGGTTCACAAGGGAAAGCTGTTTCAAAGCAAACTATTTCTAAGTGGATTGGTCATTGTATTGCTTTTTGTTATTCTCATCATGGAAAGAATGTTCCTGCTGGGATCAGACCTCATTCCACTAGGACTACTGCCACATCTACTGCCTTTTTGAGGGGGGGTAGCTACTAAGGATATTTTGGAGGCTGCTACTTGGAGTTCAGTGCACACGTTTACTAAGCATTGCCATCTCCCTCTTTATTCCAAGTCTAGGGCTGGGTTTGCCACTGCAGTTTTACAGGGCATGTTAGCAGCTCCTAATGCTTTTTAGTTTGCCAGCCTCCCTTTACCTTTGCTTTGGGATTCTACCCATAGGTTATGACTGCAGCAATGTGAGACGAAGAACATAGTACAGTTTTGTACCTACCATAAATGTAGATGTTCGAGGATCCACATTGCTGCAGTCCAATTTTCCCTCCCTCCTTCCCCTCTATAGTTTGGGGTTGCTGTGTTTCTTTTGGGATAATTATTATTTTCTCAATGGTGGTTGTTGGGTATTTACTATTTTGGCTCTGGCCTTTCCTTTTTAGGCCTTCTGACATCTGCGGCAACAAAGACTGTGGATCTGGCGCCGTCATGCGCTTAAGTACTACTGCGTACTGACGTCAGCTCTGGGCGACCATGACCGACGCCAGCCTAACTCTTTGGTATTCGGGCCGATCGAGGACAGCGGACTACCCATAGGTTATGACTGCAGCAATGTGGATCCTCGAACATCTACATTTATGGTAGGTACAAAACTGTACTTTTTACTGATGCCTTATGAGCGTTCTCTAAATCAGCCAGTGGCAAACATGATCTTCCTCAAATGGGGTCAGCCTTGCTGCAATCTCTTTGCATCCCCCTCCACAACAAATGCAACAGGTTCTTTGCCTTGATCCCCCTCAGGGACAGTCACCAAGGGATGCTATCATCCATGCTTGGCCTCTGGTCTATTTTATGCATTTCATCCATTACCTCTGATTCCCATATTTCTTCAGAAAGCACATCGGTTGAAGAGCAAAGTGATCCTCATCGCCCCCTTTTGACCTTGCCAGGTCTGGTTCACCTTCCTTTGGTCTTACCTGGTTTGCCCTTCTTGGACACTGGAACCTTTGCCAGATCTACTGTCCCATCCCTCAGGGCAAACTCACCTTCAAGGCCTAAAACTGACCACATGGTTTCTTAAATCCAAATGATTGCTAGACATTCCAGGCTTTCATCTCCAGTCCAGGAAACTTTGATTTCTTCTCACAAATTGTCAGCCAGAAAGATCTACAATAGCAAACGAAAAAGATTCTTTATTTGGGCTCAACATAAATATATTAACCCTTTTATGGCTCCTCTTTCAATAGTATTGGATTTCTTGTCTTTTATTTTCCAAAACGGAGCCAGCTATTCCACGGTTTAAGTCCAGTTGGAAGCTATTTCAAATTTTTATGTTGCAGGAATTCTGCCTCCCTAACGTTGGCAAAACTATGTAAGGCCTTCCTCAGAGGTACCTTTTTGCTGGCCTTCCAGCCAAGGAGCCTACTTCTCTTTGGGACCTGACCTTGATAGTACAGGCATTAGTACTTCCTCCTTTAAACCGGCAGCTAAAGTGGAATTGAAGTTTCTGTCTTTAAAGACGGCCTTTTTAGTAGCCATCACTTCAGCAAAGAGAGTTTCAGAACTGCACGCACTTTAGTCTAAACCTCCTTATTTAATTTTCCACAAAGACAGAGTATCTCTTCAGACCAATCCAGCCTTTTTACTGAAAATTGCTTCTGAAAACAGTATCAATCAGTCTGTCAACCTACTGGTTTCTTCCCCAAATTTCAGAACAAAGGAGAATACACGCTACGTCTTCTGGATGTCCATAGGCAGTTATATGTTTGTCTGGACAGGACCAACCTTCAGAAAATCTGACCAATTGTTTGTATCTTTTTCAGATGTTAAAAAGGCGGCAGCAGTTACCAAACTGACCCTGGCCAAATGGTTAAGAGATTGAATTTCCTTCATTTATTCTTTGAAAGGTATTCCTTTCCCTGGACCTATCAAAGTTCATTCTATGAGATCCATGGAGATTTGTAAAGCTTTTTGTTCTAGAGTCTCAGTTGATGATATTTATACCGCTGCCTCTTGGTCAAGTTCTCATACATTTATCACACATTATAAATTAGACATTACTTCCAGAAATAGGGCTCCATTTGGCTCTGCTGTGCTCTGGAATATCCTTCCAGGAGGGCCACCCTAGGTTATTGTAGCTGGGGACTGTCCCACAGGTGGAGGAATGAATGAAAGTTGACAACATCAGATAAAGAAGTTATGTTCTTACCATAACGTTCCATCTGTGTTGTCTATTTTCATTCTTTCTCTACTTTCCCACCCTCCTTTCCCCTGTCCAATTTCTATATAAGACCTGATGTAGAGTCTTAGAGCAACCACAGTTCCTTTTTTTTTGAGTTCCTGAAATATTTGTCTCTCTTTCTTTCTGTTTTTCTGCCTGGTGAGCTTATCATAATTTACAGATACAGGCATATTGGATATCATATGCATATGTTAGGGGCAAACTAGATCGTAGGTAACCTGGGGGAATGAAGAGAGAAGGGGGGGAGCTTGAGCTTTGAATCTTCAGCTTTAGAAAGCGGTCAAGTCAGATCTGAGGTTGGATCTGGAACCACAGGTAGTGGAAGAATGAAACAGACAACGCAGATGGAATGTTATGGTAAGAACGTAACTTCTTTTTTTTTTATTATCATGTGCAATGGATACCTAAAGTACCTGTTTTTTAATGATCTTTAGATTTTAGGGGATATAAGTAGTGGAGCAGTGGAGTAATAATTTTACACATTACAGATCCAACTCTTGTAACAGCATTCATACATACAACATTCAGTCTGTAAGAACACAAGTGTAGTAACAACTCTATAACTTCCCACTTTGCAAAACAAGAACACGGAAGAGAGATTATAGCAAATTTAAAGTAAAAGCATATCCTGGGTAAAGTTAAAAGTAATTTTTTAATTATTTCCCTATTGTACAGGAGAGCAGTCTGCTAAGAGCAAACATAAAATGAGGGACAAGCAAAACTGGCAACTGCATTTTACTTTGCAGTGTTACATTTTCCGAATTCTGAGGGAGACATCCAAACTAATCCTTGAGGCTGAATCTGAAGTAACAATAATGCAGATGTACCCTCAGCTTGAGGAAGCCATATCTTAAATATAATTTCTAGCCTCAAATATTTTTCTGTAACCTAGAAAAGACCTAACATTTAGGCATTTCTGTGCCAGAAAATGCTAATGAATATGCTCAAATAAAAGTGATTGAAAGCCAAACTTGGCCATATTGCCCTTCATTTATATTCATTGTTTCACACGAAAAGAACTGACACCTTCCAAAGCAGGAAGCAGCCACAAATGTGAAGAATGTAAAAAGACAGAGTAAAGTATTTTATCCTAGAAAATTCAGGAATCTTTTTATTTCTATTGTAAGACCTCATGCCAATGGGTGAAACTTTTATCTATTAAAACTCCAAAGCTGTGATGAGTCTGTAATATTTGTGTGTGTGTGAGTGTGTGAGTGTGTGAGTGTGTGTGTGTGAGTGTGTGTGTGTGAGTGTGTGTGTGTGAGTGTGTGTGGTGTGTGTGTGTGTGTGTGTGTGTGGTGTGTGTGCTGTGTGTGTGTGTGTGTGTGTGTGTGTGTGTGTGTGTGTGTGTGTGTGTGTGTGTGTGTGTGTGTGTGTAAGAGACAGGTGGACTAAGCAATCCCAGAATGAAGCTTCCACCTTTTGATTTAAGATTATTTTTCGGTAAAGTGCTGGACCACTGTAATTCATTGTCTTGGCAGTTTTGTGAATGTCTTGTGGTGGACTGTTTTTGGGTGATGCCACAAAACATACAATTTCCATAAGACTTGTAATCTTAGATATGTTTTTTTATACTCTGTGATTCAGAGTCTTCATCTTTTTGTAGATGTGGAGTAGTACGTTACCAGAGGCTTCTAATAAAGACACTCCTTGTAGCTAGAGTTAATGGCACAATATAGACAGCAAACATGCAGATTAATAGAGCGTAACCTTGTTTTTTTCCCTGTATGCAGTAACTGTGAGCTGGTTTGCCAAGTAGCATGAGTTTCATATGGCTGGAGTGGAAAACAAACTGAGTGTTTTATTTATAGATCACTCCTCTTGTTGCAGGCAAATGGCTAGCGCTTCTGGGCAATACACTTAAGTAGCACCTTCAGGACAGCCTTCCATCAGTATACAGAATATGCAGCATGATTGGAGTTTAATTTCAGTTTGTTTAACAAGGACTTGAAGTAGGGGTGTCACCAGTCCTTGTTGAGCAATATAAATTTCATCCATCCTTCACTCACTCAAAAGAGAACTCTGGGAACCTATAAATGGGAATATTTATGCAGCATATTATTAACTATAATTTTTTTCTGTGGTGGTGCAGCGGTAACGTTTTTGCCTTACAGCAAGAGGTTCTCCTGTTCGATTCTCAGCTAGTGTGCAGGGAGTGCCTTCTGTGTGGAGTCTGCATGTCCTCCTCATGGGTCGAGTGGCATTCTGAAAGACATGCGTGAATGGGCATGCCTTCATTGAAGGTTGGGCATCGAGCTGGCAACTCGGCACCGTGAAAATCTACTGCCAATCATTAGCGGACCGGAGTTCCGCTGTGGGGACCCCTAACCGGGAAAAGCCGAAAGACAACAACAACAACAACATTATTAAGTGTAATTTTAACTATAATGACCTAATAATTAGTCATGACTGGTCAGATATGGGTAATGTGGCTGCAGCTGGAATAATAAATGGAAATAAATAAGTGAGGTAATCCTACCAACACTGGCACAGATCCTCTCATTTGTGTTAAGTAGTTTTATGAATTAATCATTTTTTTGCATGATGACAGATATACTCAGATGAGTAGCCGATCATCCTGGGATTATTTATTTATATTTTTTTACTCATTTATTTTGATGAGCCCTAAAACGATGTGCCAACTGAAATGTGTAGGCTGGGAAGGACGACTACTTTTAGGCTTCTGTCATCTTTCAAAATCATAGTAGAGGCCATCAGATATCATAGTGAGGGTTCTCAAACAATAGAACCTTCATTTTTATAGTGCATAAAATAGAACCCTTGTGTTCGCAGTAGACTTCATGTACTTCATTTCATTTAATTTCACTGCACTCAATATTACGATTGCATGCCCACTGAAAGAGGGCTTTGAAGTATTTAAGAAAATGGCTGAGTGCTTTAAAGGGGAGAGTAAAGGCACATGCAGCAGGATAACTGCAAAGACATGCAACCCCTCAGCTCACTTAAGAAAAAAAACGGCAGAAAAAACAAGCAGAAGAATGCAACTCTGTTCAGCAAAAACCCACATCTAAACTGATAAACAGATCAAGGAATTACAGATCATAAGGAAGACAACCAACCAACTCACCCTTCAGTTGTTACCTAGCTACATTCATAAATGGCTCTGTTGTAAGAATATACAGACATCGCTTAATGTTCAGTAACTTATTTTCTAACATCCAGTGGAAAGCCTTACTTGCCATGATTTACTGAACTGGTCAAACTTCTGGGCCATCTAGGCAACAGTAATATTACCACTACTACAGTCTACCTTTTCATTGTTTCAGAAATGTGCATTTTGATTGTATATTCTCACAGCACCAATCAGTGAGTGAATAGCTGATCCATGTTTAATTTGAGTAAAGCAATGGAGCAGCTACAGAAATGAACCAAAAGAAGGATGCAGCTGTGTTCCGTTTGGCAAGTGTTAAGTCATATCCTAGTCTTTTGTGTGCTCTTTTGCGATATAAAACATAATTGCAGCCCAAGTGTCTTCCTTGCTTGTCTTTTTGTAAGGCTAGCCCTGCCTCAGGCTAACACCTATCTCCAATCCACCACTGCCTTTGCTGTGAAGGACTGCCTTGTTTCATCCTTTTCTTTCACACATGAATATAGGTTACTTGATGCACACGTCTTGTACGGTGCCTTTATTGTACCTTCTTCAAGCTTCTGCTGAGAGGTACACACAGAGGATTCTTATGTTCACCTAAGTAAGGCAAATGATCTGAGGATTAGTGTTTTATGACCTTACAGCTGATCCTTTTTTTTTTTTTTTTTTTTAACATTTGTTTACCGGGAAAGTGTGACTGGGTCAGAGTCCATTTTCAGTGGAGGCCCGGGAGAAATGCTCCAGATGCATGTCTTTGGAATGTAGGAGGAAAGTGGAGCACCCAGAGGAAACCCCCACAAACGCAGGGAGGACATGCAGACTCCGCACAGAAGGCATCCCAGCTGAGAATTGAACTGAAGAATCTCTTGCTGTGAGGCGACAATGCTAACTGCTGCACCACTGCGTCACCCACTCCTTAGGTAACTTTAGCCAGCTTCTGCACTTGTGAGCAGCATTGCAAATAGACACTTCACCTTAGTGTTGTGCAGCAGCCTGTGCTTCTAATACTGCGATAAAAAGGAGGGTTTCTTTTATTATACACTTGCAGATATTTTTCATTTCATTTTGGAGCCTTATAATGCTTATAAATTATGGACTATTACAGTGAGTGACTGCTGCAGTATCCTTTAGGCTATATGGGTTGTGTCTTGCCCAAGACACTGTGACTAGCCAGTTTCAA
The DNA here is from genome assembly GCF_019279795.1 of Protopterus annectens. Taxonomy (NCBI): domain Eukaryota; kingdom Metazoa; phylum Chordata; order Ceratodontiformes; family Protopteridae; genus Protopterus; species Protopterus annectens. The sequence goes on along the minus strand of NC_056746.1, from coordinate 642,952,316 downwards.
AAAACTCTGTCTCCCTCCCCCACTTTCACTCTGGCTGCTGATTGGTCAGCCCTAAGGAGGGAAAAATCATAAATTAGAGTGGAAAATCTTCTGTACTTTCTTGCTGTCAAATGAAGATGAAGCTTAGAGGCATTACAAGAACAGCAGCCGTCAATTCAGCTTCTTTTTCTGTTAGATAAATCCCCTGTAGGGAACTCTTCCACACATAAAATGTAATTATTTAGTGTATTTTTTTATACATTAAAAAAGTGTTTTGTTTTTTTTTAGCTTTAGTGGTTTTGACCATTTAAGAAACCTGGCATTTCTTAGCTATTGTCTGTTTCCTATCTGTCTGTCTGCGACTACTGTTTTTAGCCTCATCTAGTGTTGAGGGCTTATTTGATATAGAAACATACTGCTTATGCAAACTTTTTATTTTTTATAAAAATGTAAGTGTAAGGCAGTGTTTTATTTGGGCAGATAATGACAGAGTTTGCAATGGTTATTGTAACACTGTGACAATTTACCTGCAATTTTTCTTTCAGCCTAATTTTTACTTCTAAAGAGTACTGACAGGGTTTTTCTTACTGTTTATACATTTATGGCATATGTACTGCTTGTATTCATGGTGTGACAACCTGCTTGCTATTTTTTTCTGTCAGAGTAATTTTTAATTCTAAGGGTTCTGACAGGACTTTAGTGCACTGACTATCATTTTATGGGGTATGTACAGTTTGTGTTCATGCTGTGACATCTTACCTGTTATTTATTTCTCAGACTAATTTTACTTCTGTGGGGTTCTGACATCATTTTAGTGTACTGCTTATGCAATTATGGGGTATGTACCATTTATGTTTTCATGGTAACAACTTACCTGCCCTTTATTCTGTAAGACTATTTCACTTAAAGGTATTTTGACAGGATTTTAGTTTACTGGTTGAGCATTGAGACTGGTCATGTGTTGCGAGCATTCAAGTGGTGGCAACTTCCCTGCCGTTTGTTTTTGTCAGACTAATTTTACTTTTAAAGGATTTCCGACAGCAGTTTAGTTTGCTACTTGTGCAGTACAGTGTTTAGGGGACTTTGTCTTTTAGGGGTAAGTGTTCTGCTTGTGTAAACTTTGGACACGTATCTTTCAATCAGTTCGTTCCAGCGATCCTAACCACATCCGACACTTCTTCCTCAATCACTGCAAAGATACTTAATCTGTGAATGCTGGTCTGATTTCCACAGTTCTTCGAAAAATAGAATAACTTACTTGAGAGCCCTTGCTGACTGTGAGAGCTCATTCTGTGCATTATCCAATAGAAGGTGAACCTGCAGCGACTATTTATTGTTCCTCAGACCACTCACTAACCTCTTCGATATCCTCTGGTGTAGTCATTTCAGTCACCATTAACTGGGGGTCAGCCACGTACTCTTTGGCTGTTTCTTGTGTCTGTGTCTGGGCATGGAAGAACCATCTTTACTGGGACATGGATTTTCTCTAGAAGATGCTACTGAATGAGTACACGGGAAGAGTCCTGTTGAAGGATTCCTCTTCTAGTCATTCACAGAGGATATCTATTAAAAAAAAAACAAAAAGATAAAATGTATTCACCTAAAGGCATGGTATCTGTAAGAAAAGATGAATTTCTTACCTTAACGAAGTAGGTGTTACATGCAGTCAATCCTGGTACATAACCTTCAATACCTGTTTGGTAGTTAAGTCAGATTTTCCTGAGGAAGACACAGCTTCATATCCTGCAGATTCTTTACCCCAGTTCTCTGATGCAGAGGAAAACTGGTCCTCACAACATACTTGGGAGGTAAATGTTCTTCGTGTTTCACTGTTGCAGTCATTACATTTGGGTAATCTGCTAGCAGGTTGCCCTCAGTCAGCCTGAATAACAAATTATTGGGTCCTGCGTCGGTTGCTGTCTCCTCTTCCATGACGTCAGGTCATCATGGGTATAAAACATGCAGCCGACGACATTTTATTCAGTTTTTCTTGCCGCGCGGTGCCCGAAGCAGAAGCAGTTCGCAAATGCCGGTCAGTCGACTCCTGAAATTTTCCCATTCGAGTTTCAGAACCGAAGTCTTCAAACTAAAGCTAAGTACCCCGTTTGGAAAACTTTTTCTTGCTCCTTACCGATGTCAAGTAAAAGTTAATAATTGCATTACTTGTGGGAAGCAAATACCTCATAAGGATTTTCATTTATACTGTATTCCTTGCCTAGGCCCAGATAATAATTTGCCTTGCTGTCGGTTTTGTGCTAGATTTAACCAATGCACTGTTAAGCGTCGGTATAGTTTTGCTTCTAAATATTTTGGATCCAGATTTAATTATCCTGAAATGTCGTTGGTTAGCAATCCGACTACCGGAGTTCACAAAAAATGCAAAGAAAAACACAGAGACAGACTGCTGAGGTCCAAAACCGACAACGAAGCTTCTCCTAAGCCAGTCGCCAGTTCGCCGATACTCAGTGAGCCCCTGATACCCGCTATTTTGAGTCGCAGACCTCTACTGAGACCCATTCGGAGTCCGGTATGCAGCGAGATTCTCAGAGTATTGAACCCGTGGATGTCTTTCCCTTGGATGAGTCTGGAGCCGCTGAGCAGGCACCGGCTTCTGAGGGTGTTTTCAGGCCTCAACATTTTTTATATAAAACTGACGCCAGCCTCAAAACAAGATCAAAAGCATCTTCTATGTCAAAAAAAACGATGCATGAGCCACGTGCTCAGGTCCCTATCCCCCCCCCCACTGCTAATAGCTGAGGACTTAATTACCTTGGCAAGGCACTGATCATGAATCTTCAGATCAGGTTTCCATTTCTTCTGATTCCTCTTCTGAGCAGAAATTTTCCATTCCACCGTATGAGGATTCTGATGCAGAGGAATCCATCCCGTCTGCATCTCCTCCTGAGGATTGCTCTTTTGGAGAAACTTTACATACTTTAAGGGAACATTTCCACTTGGAGAGTCAGGATTTCTCTGAATCAAAAAAGAGGCTTAGGGATTTCCTTCTTCTTCCTCAGCATAGGCCTTTGGCTATACCTCCTGTATTAGACATTGTTGATGATGTTTTTTTCGGAATCTAGCATGGCTCCTGATTCCCTACCTCCGGCTCCTAGTAAGCCAGACAGATATTACAGGGTTCCTGACTTACACAGATTTCTATTCAAATATCCTGCTGCTGACCCTGAGACTATTTCACAGGGTCCCAAGGGTGTTAAGGCCTCTACAGCCAAAAATCCTACCCCTTCTGATAGAGATTCCAGGGCGCTTGATAGATGGGGAAAGAAGGTTTATACATCTGCTACCTTGGCAATCAGAGCCTTAAACTGCCAGTTTCATATGCTTAAATATCAACAGCATGTTATGGGCCTACTGAAACAGAAAATGATGTTGATTTCTGATTGTGTGGAAAATAAAGAGCTAATTCAGCAGAACAGGTTGGAAAGCATACTTTGCAATGTGGTTTTGATTCTTTGGAGGCCTCTTGCAGGGCTGCAGTTACTGGATCTGTGATTAGAAGGCATGCCTGGCTCAAGAAGCAAAATCTGCCTGATCATGTTAAAGCTAAATTGTTGGATGCCCTCTTGCAGCATGACACGCTGTTTGGTAATAAGGTAGAAGAGGTTTTAAAGAAAATGCAAGACAAAGCTAAATCTATGCAAACTGTAAAAGATTTCTTGCAAGTTCAGCCACCCAGGTTCAGTAGGCACTGGCCTACTAAAAAATTGGTCCTTTCCTGTTTCCAACAGAGCCACTCAAGGCAAATCCAGGCGTTCAAAAGGCTCTAGATACCAATCACAGGGGTCTTACAGGTCAAAGCAATGGGGTGCCTCCACCTCCAAATCTGGAGGAAACAAAGGACAACCCTACAGTAAGCAGTCTCAATGACTTTCCTCTACCATCACCAAGCAATTATCTTTTGGCAGCCCCCTTGGGGGGAAAACTAGCACTTCATGCTCAAAATTGGCAGTTAATTACCCAGGACAAGTGGGTATTGAACATAGTATCCCAGGGGTACAGATTTTGTTTCCATACTTTGCCAATTTCAAAAGGATGGCCAGATCTGCCACAAAATCAGTGGGCAGAGGCTCAGAAACAAGTCATTTCCCTCATGGATATGAGGGCTATTCAACCAGTTCCAGAAAAGGAAAAAGGACAAGGTTTTTGTTCAAGACTTTTCCTGGTACCCAGAAAAGACAATTCTTGGCGTCCAATACTGGATTTATCGATTTTGAACACATTTTCGACATTCCAAAATTCAAAATGCTGACTTTACAACAGCTGCTGCCTATGCTGGGCAGAAATGCTTAGTTAGTGACTCTAGACTTAAAAGAGGCATACCTGCATATCCCAATAAGGGAATCATGCAGAAGATACCTCCGCTTCAAGGCAGGTTTTTTGCATTACCAATTCTCTGCACTTCCCTTTGGCTTATCTGCTGCGCCCAGGGTCTTTACAAAGTGCCTGTCACCAGTAATTGCATTCTGCAGACAAAAAGGCATACAATTTTATCCCTATCTGGACGACTGTCTCATTCAAGCAGAGGAGAAGGACACTCTTCTTCAACATCTGGCATTTGTAAAAAGGCTTCTAACATGCCTAGGGTACACAATAAATGAAAAGAAATCCCAAATGGTATCCTCTCAAATAATTACATTCCTGGGTGGAAGCTTGAATACAACTGCCCAGATGGCTTACTACATAGACAAACAAAAAAAGGCAGCTAACAATATACTCAAACAAAATGGCAACAAAACCAGTTATCTACAAGAGACAAATTCTTTGCAGGCTTTGGGGGTTCATGGCATCCTGCATTCTATTATGCAAGACTGCAGTTTATGGAGCCAACATTGTCACAGTCTGGAAACAATGATACAAGGGACTGTCATTCACTCTACCCTCTGCCACCCAAACCCTAACTACAGACGCATCAGACTATGCTTGGGGGGCCCACCTGGCGGGGAGATGCATTCAGGGCGAATGGAGCCCAAAACAAATGTATCTGCATATCAACCAGAAAGAGATGCTAGCTGTTCAGAATGCTCGATGACAGCCTTCAAGGACTTACTTCATCCAGGACAACTACTGATAAAGACGGGCAACACCACGGTTAAGTGGTACATAAACAAGCAGGTGGGTACACATTCCTACATCCTTTGCAGACTAGCCATGGCATTGTGGAACACAGCTTTGACTTACCAAATACATCTTCAAGCTCAATTCCTGCCAGGAAAACAAAATACTCTGGCAGACGACCTAAGCAGTAACCTTATGGACCCACACGAATGGAAACTGTATTCACAAATCTTCAGCATGTTAACACGGAAATGGTGGAGCCCAGACATAGATCTATTTGCTTCTCCCGAAAATTATCAGCTGGACAAATTCTGCATGAGAATTCATCACAAAAAAGCATGGAAAGTGGATGCTCTATCCTTCAGCTGGAAAACCCCATCAGTCTATGCCTTTCCCCCTCTGCCTCTTCTCTCCAAGGTCTTACTGAAAGTCAGGCAGGAAAAAACAAAAATGATCCTAGTTGTTCCGGACTGGCCTCGACAACACTGGTACCCACTTTTAAGGAATATGTCTCAACTTCCCCCTTGGTGCTTGCCTCAAATACCTCATCTACTGTCTCAGCAGAACAATCAAATTCTGCACACTCAGCTCCAAACTCTGAACCTGGCAGTATGGCTGATCATTTAATTATTCAAACAACTCCTCTCAGTAAGTCTGTGATGGATGTCATTTTGGAAGCCAGAAGACCTAGTAATAGAAAATCTTATGCTGATAAATAGGAGAGATTCTGTGTTTGGAACCAAGCACAAGGAACAGACGCAGCAAAGCCCAATATTCCTCAGATTTTACAATATTTGACTGAGATACTTGACAAGGGCCTATCTTTTTCTTCAATAAAAATCCATGCCTCTGCCATCTCGGCTCTTTACAACACAGAGGCTCCCCTCTTTTCTCATCCTCTGCTTAAACAGTATCTTAGAGGGGCCAAAAATTTAAGGCCTCCCAGAAGATCACCAACTCCTGCATGGGACCGCAATTTTGTGCTGAAAAAACTCACACTGCTTACTTTTGAATCAGCAGTTACTGCGGATATAAAAGTTCTATCTTGGAAAACAGCTTTTCTCTTGGCAGTCACTTCAGAAAAAAGGGTTTCAGAACTACAGGCTCTCATGGCTGTGGAGCCTTTTATTATATTTTACCCAGACAGGGTGTCCCTCAGGACCAATCCTTCTTTTATGCCTAGGTGGTATCCAGTGTGGCTCTTAACCAGACAATTCACTTGCCAACTTTTTACCCAAATCCGCAGAACAGGGGGGAGCTGATTCTGCATTTATTGGATGTACACAGACAACTAAGATTCTACTTGAACAGGACCAAATCTCTAAGAAAGTCAGAGCAACTACTGGTAGCATTTGCTGCAGGGTCAGAGGGGAAGGCTATATCAAAGCAGACTATTTCTAAATGGATAAGCCACTGCATTCGATTCTGCTACATGCACCATGGAAAACCTGTGCCCAAGGGAATCAGATCTCATTCCACCAGGGCTGCCTCTACCTCAGCAGCTTTTCTCAGAGGGGTTCCAACCAAAGACATTCTAGAGGCTGCTACTTGGAGCTCTGTTCATACCATTACAAAGCATTATCATTTGCCTCTCTTCTCCAAATCCAGGGCAGGCTTTTGAGACTGCAGTCCTGCAGGGCCTTATAGCCACTCCTAATACTGTTCAGCTCCATCCTCCCATCCATAGCTTTGGAATTCTATCCAAATGTAATGACTGCAACAGTGAAACATGAAGAACGTAGTACAGTTGTGTACACTTACCATAAATGTAGATGTTCGAGTGTATTCACTGTTGCAGTTCGGGTTACCCACCCGCCATCCCCCATTTTGTACCTTTTCTTTCCTTCACTATACTCAAAAGCCTTTGTGGTGTATTTGCTTTTAGTTGAAGGTAAAGTTTATGTTTCTAAAAGTGCATTTATATATTTACTGTTTATTTATATATATATTTTTGCTCCCCTTTTGGGGGGCACCTGACATCTGGGGCAAGAGAAACTGAATAAAATGGCGTCGGCTGCATGTTTTATACCCCTGACGACCTGACGTCATGGAAGAGGAGACAACAACTGACGCAGGACCCAAGACTTTGTTATTCAGGCCGACTGAGGGCAACCTGCCAGCAGATTACCCAAATGTAATGACTGCAACAGTGAATACACTCGAACATCTACATTTATGGTAAGTGTACACAACTGTACTTTTCTTTTCTCATATTATTGCCAGGATGAATGAACTAATGGATGTACTCACTGTACTGAGATTTTTTTAATATGTTGCAAGTGGATTTGCCTCATTCTGCACCTATTCCTCCTCTAGTGCCAGCCTTGGAGGAGGTATATTTCACTTTCCATAATAACCCTGATTCACAATATACAGTCCACATAAAAGCAGATAGATGACAGGCAACTGTTACCTTCCAAGCCTTACCCTTTGGACATAGAGGAGAAGGTTTGGGGACAGATTTGCATTAAGAATTTTTTATTCTTCCACTTTGGCATATGGAATTTTTAACTGTGAGTCCCATATGTGGAAACGCACGCCTATTTTGACATGTCTAGCATAAAAGTGCTTTAAAGTTTTATATAGTTGTGCAAAGGCTGTGTAAAGGACACCTGCTTATGCTACTGTTTGAGGAGGTATACGGGTAAAATAGTCTGAATTTTTGAATTCAGCTTTAGAGTCAAAGGTTTTATTTGGCCCATCTGCTGCTCAGTTCCACAAACAATTAGATGAAATAAAGAAGTTAATTTAGGGAGTTTCTAAGATTATTCATCCCCCTTCAAATCTCCTAAATCCTGTCCTATGCTTATGAAACAACTAGAGATGTCAGGATGGGAACAATACCAATCAGGAACCTTTCCAATAAAGGGACAGCTTACAACTTCAGGATAGCTTTGCTGGAATGCCTCCTTTTTTATCCTTCCTTCCTGCCTCTGTCTCTCAAAATATGTTCCAACAACCAGCTCTGTTTATTCCCCATTGGCAAGATATTATCACAGATTCACAGGGGGTTAAAGGTGGATCAGAAGAGAAACAGTTGGCAACGGATACAAAAACCTTCTTTCAGGGGAGTTCTTCCACTCCCTCTGAAACAACAGACTTTTTCCTCTGGTTCTTCAGCTTGGTTTACCATAGGGGTTATAGAACCAGTATCATTTTTTTCAAGTGGCCTAAAAGATCACTGACCTAAATGATCGCTGAACGTCTGTGCCTGGGTCACATGGTCAGTTCTCTGCATCAAGTCTATTTATAAGTTGTTACAGTCATCTCTCATGGCAAACTGAATGGCATTCTTTTTTCTTCCTTATTTGGATGACTTGCTTATCTTTGCAGAGCCCTCTCCCAGATGTCAAGAGTCCTTAACATGGGTTTAAACTCTCCTGACCAACCTGGGATTCCAGCTAAACACTCAGAATTCATCTTTCACCATTTCACACTGGATTGTCTTTCTAGGATGCCTTTATAGACAGTCCACTAAAAGGTTTTGACACATGAGAAGGAGCTTTATCTGGAAACTTTCCTGAGATCTTTAATTCATTCTTGGATTTCAGCCAGAAAGTTTCTCAGGATTCTGGGGTTCATGGCACCCATGATTTTCATGGTTCCTTTCAGCAGGCTGTACATGATAAAGATTCTGGGTATCTAAAAAACACATGGACACAACAATTGAATCCTTCAGACTGTCATATAATATTGCATCTGAAGTAGGACTTCATTTGTCAGCAACCTTTGGGATACGGATCCGATCTCGGATCTGAGCCGGCAACTTCTATCACAGCATAGATCCGAGCTCCTAGCTCCTCCCTTTACCCATAATCCCCTGCCAACCCTGACTGACCTCAGATCTAGTTTGCCGCTCTTTAAGCAACAGCTAGATTCCAGAGCTCTTGGTGATTCTGTGAGAAAAATAGTTTTCAACTTTTTCTTCTATTTCTTTAAGCGAGTGTCTGTGTGTGTGTGTTTAGGTTTCCCATTAACGCTAATTTCTCTTCCTTTTTTAGCTTAAATTTTAATTTATTTTCCTCCCTGCCCTCGCTGGTCGCAGTGTGTGTGTGTGTGTTTAGTGTGTGTAGGGGCCTAGTGTGTGTTTTACTTTCAGTGATGTCGGAGCCCCTAAAGCCATTTTTTCAAATGCACCGAGTGTGTCACAAGCTCTCACCGGCTGATGGCCACACTGGTGCGTTCAAGGTGCCTTGGGGTTGAACACCTCTCTTTGGGTTGCGCGATTTGCGCTGCGTTCAATACCAGGGCACTTAAGGATCGGAGATCGAAGCTGATTCTGGTGGGCCTTTTTCCCCCAGACCCGGCTCCGGCTCCGTAGCGCTTCATACCTTGACCCCCCAGTCCGGGTGGCAGCCACCTCCAGTACTTCTGTGACCGCCCCTCTCGTGACGGCTGCCACTCCCCTCCCCTCCTCGGGACTCAACCTCCCACTGTGGCTTCGGAGGTGAGGGGCCAGAAAGAAAGAAGGAGAGAGAAGCCACAGGCGGCGGGCGAGGACTCTCCTCGGCCCCGCCTGCCCAAACGGCTTCTCTCCAGGGTTTTGAGTTCTCTCCTCTCGGATCCCCCTCCCCTTCTCACCAGGACCCGAGGAGGAGGTAACCCGGTCCGTCCCCGGCCAGGATCGGTGGCATTCCAGGCCTGCCTCGGTGGCCTTCTCGAGTCCCACATTCAGTATGTCAGGGCGGACATGGACGATGGATGATGAGGAGGTTCATCCAGGCCCAGATGCAGATGGGAGTGTCTTGCCTCCCCCACTCTGGGGGAGCTCGACCCCCTTTCTCCTATAGCTCCTCTCCCCCCCGCCCTTCGGGGTTCGGAGCCGTCGGCGAGCCCGCGCCTGGATCCGGTGGTGGGTGCGGGCCGACAGTGCTGGGCACCGGCTCCGACTATTCCCTTTTTCCCGGATCCGACCTCTCGCTCCGTGCCGAGGGCGATCCGAGGGACTCGGTGTGCTCTTGGCCCTGTCCCAGTCGGAGCGCGTGGGTCCTTCGGATCCGATAGTCTCGGCTATGGGTCCGATCCCCGCCTCGGATCCGAGTGGGAGTCAGATCTCGGATCCGTCAGAGAGCGGCTCCCCCTTGGCTTTCGCAGTGGTGGAGAGGTGCTGTTGAGTGCATCCAGGCCCCGGTCCTGGCTCGGCCCCCTGCACTCCCTCTCAGCTGGTCCTGGCTCCCTCACCCGGCCGGGCAGCCTGCTTCAGCACCTCTAGGTGTTCCATTGGAACAGGATATTGCTGGTGAGGACTCCTCGGACAGCCCCGAGGAGGTTCCTCGCAAGTCGAAGCAAAAAGGAGGCACGTGGACTCCCCTGAGTCCCTCACTGAGGATACGGACTTGGATGAAGGGAAGGCTCCCCAAGGTCACCCGAGGATGTCTCCTTTGGAGACATCATGGAAATGCTCAGAATTGGGGGTCTGCCCCAAGGCTTCCTCCGGCGAGTCCGTATTCCTAGAGGCGTTGAGGCAGGGCCAATCTACCTCTTGGGTGTCCCCTCCCCCCGACCCCTTAGTGGATCTTATAGCCACTAGGGCTTGGAAGGAGCCGGACACTGTAGAGCCTGTTCCCAAGTGCCCGGACAAAATTTTGAGCCCCCCGTCAGAGAGAACCTATTGGAGCAGAGGTCCCCCTGTGGATGCCATGTTGGTGGCGGCAGCCACCAAGAGAGAGTTGGCTCAGGAGAGCCCCACGGTTCATCCGCCGAGCAAGGAGTCTCGCGCGATGGATCGCCTTGGGAAGCGGGCCTTCAGTTCAGCGACCTTCTCCTTGAGGGCCATGAACTATATGGCACACGTCATTCGGATGCAGCGGGATCTAATCAAAGAATACGCTGCTTCCCCCCCGGGGTCCATGTCGGAAGGGGACAAGCAACTGTACTCCTCCCGAATGTCCACCCTACATTCTATTTCCAACACCTCTATGCGGCTCTTGTCTCACGCCACTGAGGGAGCCGCTAGAGCAGGCGGAGTCAGGCTGGTCATGAGGAGGCAAGCCTGGCTCCGACATTGTGACTTCTCGGACCATTTTAAGGCGTCATTTGCGAATGCTCCTTTTGATGGTTCTGCATTGTTTGGCAAAACCATTCGCGACACCCTTGTCCAGAGCTTGAAAGATGGGAAGACATTGTCTGCCGTCGGAGTCCGCTTCCCTGCTCGCCAGAGGTCCTTTACCAAGAACCAAAAGGGTCAGAAGAAGATGTGGTTCCGGAAATCGCATCAATCCCAGTATGCTCCGGACAACCAGTCCTCTCGTGGCAGAGGAGGACAGGGAGGACGCCGCCCTAGAGGCAGAGGGGGTCCCAGGAACTTTGGGTCCAGAGAACCTTTCTCTGAGAGGCCCACGCAGAACCCCTGAGGGGTTACCCGGCTGCTCCACTCTGGAGGCAGTCGGGGGACGTTTCTCGAGACACCTAGCAATGTGGGAGTCCATAACAATGGATCGCTGTGTGCTTCATGTTATAGCCAGAGGATACCAAATTCCCTTTCTTGTAACCCCCAGAATCAGAAGCCTCCCCGATGTGCCAACCAATCAGAGGGAGGCGGCTGCTGCAGAAATTCAGCAGCTCTTACAAAAAAGAGCCATCCAGCCCATCCCCCCAGATCAGCTTGGATCAGGGTTTTACTCCAGGTTCTTTCTGGTGCCAAAAGAGGCCCATCTTGGACCTCTCTCTCTTGAACCTGGCAGTACCAAAAGTAAAGTTCCGGATGGTCACTCTGCAATCTATCCTCCCACTACTACAGGAGAATGACTGGATGTGCTCAATAGACCTCAAGGATGCGTATTATCATATTCTCGTGGACAGACGCTCCAGGAGGTTTCTCCGCTTCCGGCTGGGAGCCAGCCATTTCCAGTTCAGGGCCCTTCCCTTCGGTCTCACCTCAGCCCCCAGGGTGTTCACCAAGGTCTTGGCAGCGATAGCGGCCCACCTGAGACTCCAGGGAATTCAGGTCTTTCCGTACCTGGACGACTGGCTCCTTACCCTTACCCAACAAGGCATCTTCTTTGCTCATGCAGGGATTACTTCCTCAATCTGGCTCCACTCTTAGGGTTGACCATCAACACGGCCAAATCCTCCCTGGCTCCTACACAAGTATTGAATTTCATAGGGACGAGGTTGGACTCCAGACTGATGCTTGTTTTCTTGACTCCAGATCGGCTTCAGAACCTGAGGTTGCATGTGCACGCCATCCTTCAACTTCAAGCTCCTTCGGCGGAATTGGTCCTGAGGGCTCTAGGGTCCATGGTGGCAGCAATTCCTCTGCTGCCATTGGCCCGGTTGAATATGAGAGTCATACAATGGACCCTCCAGGTACAATGGTCCCTATCTCGCAATCCCCTGTCTCATCCCATCTCCCTAAGCAGGGTTTGCAGAAGGTCGCTCATGTGGTGGCTCCAGTCCCCCAGTCTCCACACGGAACGCCCCTTCTCGCTGCCTCCGCAAGTCGCCACAGTGAGCACGGATGCTTCTCGCCTGGGGCGGGGGGGGGGCACTATTCTGACAGAACAGTCCAAGGCACTTGGAATGACACAGAGACCTCTTTGCATATCATTGTCCTGGAGATGAGGGCAGTGCTTTTGACGTTTCAAGCGCTTCACAACCCTCTTCCGGTGGGGATGATTGCGGTACAGATGGACAACATGTCAGTCGTCTGGTACATCAACAAACAAGGGGAAACCAGGTCTTACCCACTCTGCCATGAGGCCATGAGAGTGTGGGAATGGGCTTTCTCATCGCAACGCACATTCCGGGACGGTCCAACATATTAGCGGACAGGCTCAGTCGTACTATCCTGACTCCTTACGAGTGGTCTCTCAATCCTCTAGTAGCAGAGCAAATATTTGCCCGATCTTTTTGCCTCTCACTCAAATACGAAATGCAACGATTATTTTGCTCTGATCCCCCCTCTGGTGGAGTCCCCGAGAGACTCTCTAGTTCATGCTTGGCCTCCCGGTCTGCTTTATGCTCACCCGCCTTTGCCCCTGATGCTAAAACTATTGTAGAAAGCCAGTCAGTTGGGGAGCAAGATGATCCTCATTGCCCCATTCTGGCCTCGTCAGACGTGGTTCCCTTACCTATGGTCTCACCTGATTCATCCGCCCTAGATGCTGGATCCCCTTCCGGATCTCATTTCACACCCCCTGGGTCTTCCAACCCCGAACCTGGCCAACCTAAAGCTGACGGCTTGGTTGCTCCAGTTCCACTCCTGATAAGGACTCCCGGAATTTCATCTCCAGTCAAAGCCATCCTAGTAGCAGCTCACAAGCCCTCCACCAGAAGGGTCTATCGGAGTAAATGTTCCATTTGGGGGAAGCACCGTCATTTGGATCCTTTCACGGCGCCGGTAGCGTCAGTTCTAGATTTTCTATCTTCTCTCTTTCACCAGGGGGCTAGTTCTTCCACGGTCAAAGTGCAACTTGCAGCAATTTCACACTACCATGTAGGTCAGGGAGTCAGGCTCTCTTATTACTTCCAAACTGTGTAAGACCTTCCTTAAGGGTACCTTCCTTCTCAGACCCCCGGTCAAGGAGGTGGTACCCCCATGGGATTTATCCCTAGTTTTACAGGCCTTGACTAGCCCCCCTTTCGAGCTGGCGGCCACTGTTGATCTTAAATACCTCTCTTGGAAAACAGCCTTTTTGGTGGCCATAACTTCAGCCAAGAGGGTCTCGGAACTCCAGGCTCTCTGTGTTAAACCACCGTATTTGGTCTTCCACCCAGACAGAGTTCACCTCAGGATCAATCCGTCTTTCCTTCCTAAGGTATCGTCGGAAGCTAACATTAATCAATCTATTAATCTTCCAGTATTCTTCCCCAACTATCAAAACAAAGGAGAGTATAAGCTGCACTCTTTAGACGTGCACAGATAACTACGTTTTTATACTCATCGAACTACTGGTCATAGGCAATCCGATCAGTTGTTTGTCTCCTTTGCCAAAACAACGGTTTCTAAGGTTACCCTCTCCCGATGGATATCTAATTGTATTCTCTTAGCATATCAGAGCTCGGGAAGGCCTGCACCTCAGGGAGTCTGTGCTCATTCTACGAGGGCCATTGCTACATCAGCTGCTTTCAAGGCTAGAGTTTCTCTGGATGACATTTGTTCCGCAGCCACTTGGGCTTCATCTCATACCTTTATCAGCCACTACAAAGTAGATATTATCTCCTGAGGTAGGGCGTCTTTTGGCTCTGCAGTGCTCCGGAATATCCTTCCATGAAGGCCACCCAAGATTTAGGTAGCTGGGGACTCTGTCCCAAAGGTTGCTGACAAATGAAGTCCTACTTCAGATTAAGAAGTTATGTACTCACCATAACGTTCCATCTGAGTAGGTATCTTCATTTGTGTGCAACCATCCCCCCCTCCTTCCCCCTGACCAAAATGATCCTACTTGGGGTTCTTTAGATTAGTTCTCTCTGGGACACAGTACTAGCTGTGCTATGGGGCAAACTTGATCTGAGGTCAGTCAGGGTTGGCAGGGGATTATGGGTAAAGGGAGGAGCTAGGAGCTCAGATCTATGCTGTGATAGAAGTTGCCGGCTCGGATCCGAGATCGGATCCGTATCCCAAAGGTTGCAGACAAGTGAAGATAACTACTCAGATGGAACGTTATGGTGAGTACATAACTTCTTATTCTCGGCCTTTTGGCTAAGATCAAGTGTACCTGTCTTGGGTTGTGTATAATGGGACTGCACTGGTGGAGACTACATAGATAAACAAAGTCTCCTGTTGTTCTCCTCAACTTCCAAGTTGATCTGTATTTAAAGACACCTCAGAGTTTCCTTGGAGGGCATTTCCTATGAGGGTAAAGGAGCAAGGTCTGAGCAGTTTTCAGACAGATGAAAGCATATCATTTTCAAACAGGTGTACAGTACCACAGTGATGTGGGTCATCAACAAGCTAGGGAGTACAAGGCCTTACCCCCTGTACAGACTGGCTATGATCACTTGAGAGTTGGCTCTTCAGCATTCCTTAACCTTTCCAGCATGTTACTTTCAGTCCAAAAAATATAGTGGCAGACATGCAGAGCAGTACTAGGACAGACTCTCAAATACATTTTAAATGAGGGTTTCTTCCAAATGTTAATCCATTTCTGGGGAACACCTCAAACAGATCTGTTAGCTTTCTTTACAAACAGACAATAAATACCTCTTTCATTCCCTTAAAAGGGAATTTTCTGTAAAAGTTCCCCACTATCCATTAATACGTGTGCTAATGCTGAATAATCAGAAGGACTCTCCAAAAAATATTTGTGGTGAAGCCCTTCTAACACAGGCAATATTGTTTCTCCGTTTTATAGAATTGGCCAACAGCAAGTATCACCGGCTTCCTCGGTATCTGGATCTACTCACACAATACAGGGGGAGTTTGATATACCCCAGCCTGTTATAGCTTAAATTATCTGCCTGGATTCTGATACTTTGTAGGCACTTCTTTTTTATGAAGTACAGCAGGAATTAAAGGAGATAAGAAATCCTGCTGGAAGACTTTTCAAGTTGATGCTTACCAAATAACTATGGCCTTATCTGGATTGTACTACTGGTGCTCAAATATGTGTGTGAGTTTCTAGCCTCTGGCCATCATACTGTTTTGTTAAGGTCCATCTTGAGTCCACTTGAGTATGTTTTCCCGTAGAACCTTCTCTTTGCTTAATGCTTTCATTGTAAAACTGTTTTTCACCTGAGATTACCATGTAAACAGGTTGCTGTTTCCTGGGGTCATAACTTTCTGCTGGAAAAGTTAACCACATCAGGCATATTAATGGTTTATTACATGTAAATCTATTATTTTATTTGTTTTGACATCTGCAAGATCAGTGTCTGAGCTGCAGTCTCTTTTGGTGAGTAAACCTTCTCTGGTCTGTGTTTGGGTAGGGTTTCTGTAAGAACAAATCCCTCATTCATGCCCAGAGTTATTTCAGAGTTTCTTTAAATCAAGCTATGACAGTTTATACTTAAAATTAGAAAACAATCCTATTGGCTATTTATTTCTTATGTTGGGACTAAGAAAGGATAACTTGAATCATTCAGATGGTTTCCAGTTGGTTGTCAACCATGGCTATTGACTTTTGTTGTACCTACCATGATATACCATTTCCAGGCAGTATTAAAGCTTACTGCCTGAGGGACGTGTCTTCTTTGATGGCTTATTGAAAAGGGGCAGGTTCTAGAAGCTTTCTAGTGACAGCTACACAGTCCTGTGTATATACCTATGCAAGAAATTACATACTTGCCCTTCATGTGATTGTGCTAAAGGTACAAAAGTGGCTACCTCCCTAAACTAAAAAAGTTATGTATTTCCATTTATTTTCCTTTTCTAAATCAGCATAATTTAAGGTCATTCCAGAATAAGTTAGACACATTGTTTTGATGTTTACAGCTAATGGCAGTTGGGTGTCTGATCAGTAATGTCTTTCGGCTTTTCCCGGTTAGGGGTCGCCACAGCGGAACTCTGGTCCGCTAATGATTGGCAGTGGATCTTTACGGTGCTGAGTTGCCAGCCCGATGGCCAATCTTCAAAGAAGGCACACCCATTCACGCATGCTCCTACCTGCATGTCTTTAAGTATTACTCGACCACGGGGAGGACATGCAGACTCCCACACAGAAGGAGCTTATTAGTCTTTATATGCATCTCAACTGATTGCTGTAGATTCCTTCTCCCTAGACCTTTTAACTTAAAGGAGGTTTGACACCTTACCTCACTACTAAATTGGCACCCAAGCCTGTCTTTAGTCAGCTCAGCTCAGGTTGTATAATACCTTGGATGCATGGAAGGTGTTCTGCTTTGGAAGCTGACTGTTATATCTTTAGCAGGATATAACACATATAGTTTAGGCTACTGCAACAATGATCATGTGAACATCAACTGTTATGGTAAGTTTAATTATACAGCTGTACTTTCCCTAACTTTTAGTGTAAATTTTCCACTCATCAGACTTTAAGGTTGTCCTAAAACAAATTAAACAGAGATTGCTTGAAAGTCTTTGGCTCTTGACAGATATGTGTCTGCTAATCATTCTTTATAAATCTCATAGCTGATCACTAAAATTTCCTCTGTACAGTACTTTAACTTTATAAATACATTTTAGGAGTGCCTGTGTACCATATTCCTGGTAGATCTTTTAAAAACTCTTTCAGTGATATTTATTCATTTATTCATTGGTTGAGAAATCCCTGCTCTCCTCAGTGGCCCTCCACTCGAATGCCTCCATGTAGAAGTTGTTCTCTTACAGTAAAAAATGAAAATCTACTTTTGCTGTTCTCATTACCTTCGGTAGTTAGTTTGTTCCCATCTGATCCAGCAATTACTTTTGGGACTCTATACAGTTGTTAGTATGAGAAGGGCTATTTTTCTTTTGCATTTTTAAATGTATTGCATTTTTCATTTGATTTGTGTTTGCATTCTATAATAAATTGTGACTAGTTATTACATAGTATTCCTGAAGGCTGTGTGCGCACAGTTCATGCTTAAAATTAAACTGTCTTCATTGGTCTGCTGATGAATTAAATTCCCATTTCAAGTTATACTTGTAACGAGGATGAATTGGTATAGCTAGCTTCTCAGAAGTTTGTGTTATGTTACTTATGAGCTTTGCAAGGTTAGTGATTGGGGTGGAGCCTCGTTAATGATTTGTTATATATTTTTCATTCTTTTTTCTCCTTATTACATTGCATGCATTTTAGTGCATCATTATGTATTCTACTCTGGTGGTGCTGCGGTAGCATTGTCGCCTCACAGTAAGACGTTGTCCTGTTCGATTCTCAGCTAGAGCGTCTTCTGTGTGGAGACATGCATGAATGGGTGTACCTTCGTTGAAGGTTGTGCGTCAGGGCTGGCAACCTGGCATGTAAAAATCTACTGCCAATCATTAGCGAACTGGAGTTCCGCTGTGGTGACCCCTAACCGGGAAAAGCCGAAAGACCCAACAACAACAACATCATCATGTATTCTACTCCATCGATTGCTGTTTATAATATGCCGGTGAAGGTACTGGTGCAGTTGTTTTTCTCTTACTACATTTAGCTCTCTGTACTAGCTGACTATTTATTTATTTTTTATTTTATTTTACATTTGTTGACCGGGCTAGTCTAACTGGGTATATTTCCATTTTCAGTATAGGCCCGAGGAGAAAAGCTCCAAGACGTATGCAAAATTACAAAGAGAAAATACAAAAATACAAAAAAAGAAAATACAAAAAGGAAAATAAAAAAACTATACTTTTTTTTTAGTAATAGCAATAGGTAACATTCTTATAACAATATAAATTTGAAATAAACATTCTGATAAACAATATAAAGTTTAATATTATACTGTGTTTGGCAAGGACTGGAAGGAGATAGGGTAGAGCTTCCAGATTAGATGTAGTATACATACATAAAGATGAAAGGAAAAAAAAATATTAGTGAGACATAGGAGAGTTAATCTGGATTAGTACAGGAGCATAGCCAGTGTGTATTGAGATGCAATTTGAGTTTCTTTTTAAATACTGTAGGAGAAGACAGAGAAGTAAGAAAAGTAGGTAGTAAGTTCCATAGCCTTCCAACTGTGTTAGAAAACAGGGTGTCACCTGCTGAATTGTTGGATCAGCAAATGTTAATAAGAAGTTTGTTGGATAAGCGTAAGTTTTTAGGATTACTGTAGGGGTGAAGAGGCTTGAGAGTATTGGAGTGTTTGAGGGTTGATAGAGGATCTTATGGGTTATCGTAAGCTGGAGAAAGTGCAGATGGTGTAGAAACTCTAGCCATCCAAGTTGCTTTAGATTAAGGCAGTGATGAGTTCTAAAGGGGGAGGCAGTGGCAAATCTGGCTATATTGTTATAGGATATTGCTAGTTTGTTGAGGGTGTTCTTAGAAAGATTTGTATATATGGGTGAGGCATATAGTAAAGTAGAGATTAGGTGAGTTCTAGCAATAGCAGCCCTGGCTTCAGGTATAAGAAAGGGTTTGATTCTATAGAGGGATCCAAGTTTCTTGTTGACTGTTTTTATAGTGTTGTTAATATGCAAGTCAAAGTTAAGGTTATTGTCAATTGTTATTCCTAGGAGTTTAGTAGTTGGATCAGTATTGCTACGAGTACCATTGTTAGATGTGAGTGTGAAATGTGAGGGTGTGGACTTACGGGTTGGAGAGAAGAGTAGCATTTTAGTTTTTTTTGGGTTTAGGAGGAGGCAACGGTGTGTGAACCATTGTTCGACAGTATTAAGTGTTTTCTGGGTAAGGGTTTGTAATTCAGCTATAGAAGTAGCTGAGCAGATGATAGTAGAGTCATCTGCATATTTAATGCATGTTGTGTGTGGAATTGCTAACTGAAGGTCATTAATGTAAATTGAAAATAGCAGTGGTCCTAATATGGAGCCCTGAGGGACACCTAGAGAGACAGGAAGGGGATTAGAAAGGTTATTGTGCCAGAGTACTGCCTGCTGTCTGTTTTCAAGATAAGATTTGAACCAGTTAATGGCTGAGGGAACAAGTGATAGAGACTTCATTACATGTAAAAGTAGTTGGTGATTTACCATGTCAAAAGCTTTGGATAAGTCAAGGAATACTGCTGAGGAAAGAATACTATTGTTGCGGTTTTTGTTTATACAGTCTGTGAATGATAGCAGGGCAGTGGTGGTACTGTGATATGGTCTAAAGCCATGTTGACTGTTGGCCATTAAGTCATTTTGGAGAAGGTGATTAAGAAGTTGCTTATGAATACACTTTTCCATGATTTTTGCCAAGGGAGAGAGCAGAGCTATAGGACGGTAGTTGGAGAAGTCATAGGAATTGCCACCTTTGTGTAATGGAATAATATGAGAGATTTTCCAGATGGATGGGATATTGCCTTCGCTAATTGTTCTATTGATCAAGACAGATATGGGGTCTAGGATTTATTTCTCCATACTGCATTACTAAATTACTGTATTTATGTATGAATTTGATTCCTTCAGCCATTTTGTCATTATAAAGTTGCTCTGACACTATTGCTGAATTGCCATTAAGTATATGTTGCTTGAGACCATGTCAAGAGGATACAGTTTTAGTTCTCATTATCATATTTCTTTTGTGGGCTTATTGAGCAGAGTGTCACGACTTAACATGCACATGTGGTCCTACATTCATTTAAGCATCTGACCCACATTAAAATGTTTATATCATTTTTAGTTTATATTTAGCATTTTAATTGATAATTTTTTTTAGTATTAGAATATTAGGTACGCTAATAATTATAGCTCCATTTTACTTTAGCAAGCACTGTGACTGGCTGTTGTCATTCACATTATTTAAGGCAGCAAAGTATCTGGTCATTTCTCTTTCTCCATCTTTACTGCCAAATGACATCCATATTGCAGTCAAACACAGCTGGTGTTATTTTATTTTGCAGCTGTGTTATGCTTGATTTATGTTTTATCTTTTATTCTAAGCCAGGCTTTGTGACCTAGAGGAACAGAACCCTAACTACAACCCAGCTGACATGAATTCGAAGCATCCTTCCAATTACAACCCAGATGACGTGAATTTGAAGTATCCTTGGTGCAGAAAGAACTGAGGAGGGGGAATAAGAGTAAGCAGTAGTGTTAGCTCACCCGACTTGGGGGGGGGGTGCTATGGTTCTCAGTCACCTAGCACTTTTGAACAAGTGGAGGCGTGCATAAAGGCCATTGATTCATAAGACATAGGCTTTGTTTGCCAAGCAAGAGTTGGTAGCTGTGTGGATGTGTGCGTGTGCATGTGTGTATGCGTGCACGTTTTCACTGGGGAGAATGGGCATGTCAGATGGAGGCATGTGTGGCCCTCTGGTGATGCAGTGGTGATGTCAACCACCAGGAGGTGGGGTTAGGGCTGGGTTAGATTTTTTTGGTTGGGGGATAACTCCAGCTTGTGCCCAGTGCTCCACAGATGCATTTACATTTTATAGATTTTATAGCTTTCATAGATATTCCAAAGCCATTTAGTCTTATGAACCCCCTCAGAGTGAATTTCCTTTCCCTAGCTTGTTGATGACCAACAATAACAGTCAATCCTGGAGTAGATTTGGGAATACCCAACAAGTCATCCAGGTTATGTTTAAAGGTCCATTCAACAGATTTAGAAAGCAATAAGATATAAGCCTATCCCTCTACCACATTTTGTCTGTTGATGAAGATTTAGGTCATTGCTTCTAGTATAGTTGTAGCCATTAGAATTTAAAGATGGGTTGCAAACTGGCTCAGAGATAGAACCCACATGGTCAGAATCGCAGGTGCCATGTCCGAATCCAAACCAGTTACAAGTGGCGTCCCACAGGGCTCAGTTCTGTGACCTGTCTTGTTTGGTATATACTTCTCTGAGGTTCAGGCTAACACGGGGGGATTGTGGCTGACAAAGTTCGCAGATGACTGCAAACTGGGGGCCATAATGGATGCTTGGTGCCTGAGCCACGGCCTCAAGCTAAATGCTAAAAAGTGCATAGTCATCCCCTTTGGGAAAAACAAGGTGCCCACAAATTACCACATAGGTGGTAATCCATTAAGTCTGGAAGTAATTAGAGATTTGGGGACCAACGTAGATAGTAATCTCTCCTTTGATAATCACGTTGCCAAAGTGGTTAGAAAGACCTTCTATATAGCCCACCTTATCACGAAAGGGTTCACATCTAGATCAAGAGAGGTCATTGTGCCCGTCTACTCGTCACTCATCAGGCCCATAATTGAATACAATTCCCCTTTTGGGATGTACCTTACCGACACCTGCAGCAACCGAAGAGACCCCAAAAGTACCTCACCAAGAGGATCATGGGCTACAAACAGATGTCCTATGCAGCTCGACTAAAGAAACTCCAGCTCTACTCAGTTGCTTACCGCCTACTCAGAGGCAATCTATGCCTGATGTACAAAGCCATGTCAAACCCAGAATTAATGGACATGCTCCACCTCAAAAAATCCAAGCCCCTTAGAGGTACACGCTCCAGGGACGTAAACCTCAGCACAAAAATAAATAGGACATGCTGGAGGGACAGATTCATTTCCCAGAGGCTCCCCTCACTCTGGAATAGAATCCCAATTCATGTTAGACATAGCCCCTCGCTGACCCTCTTCAAGCGAAATCTGGACACGTGGATGGGAAATCGCAAATTCACCCCTGGGATCTCTTCTGTGTCCCTGCTAGACAGAGGCACAGTAAACTAATCTTAAAAGGGCACCTTCTGTGACCTACTTTACAGAGGCACAGTAGGCTAATCTAATAGGGAGGCGGAAGACAATTACACTCTGGCTAGGCTTATAAATGCCCTAGGGCAGATAGCCTAGTATCTACCTAAGAACCTATGAACCTATAAAGGTACAGATAGCATGGTAATTGAGACAGACATCTTCCCTCAAAAGCCTGTAGGACACTGAATAAAGAGTTAGAACTTAAAGCCTCTCTTGGTAGCTCAAGTACTTTAGGCCTGTGATCTTTTTTGATTAGGACCCTTTGAGGTCTGTGTAACTGCTTCATATGGTTATTTGGTAACTGTTTGAAATGAAGGGACCTGCTTTAGTGAGTCCTGTAATGCAGAAACTCGGTGGATGAAAAATCGGAGTAACATATATTAAATCTGAGATGGTAATTTCTCTGAATATTTCATTTTTTCTCTGAGGTAGGGTGTTCTCAAAGTATATAAGTTTGAGGGTGTGGGGAGTTTGCCTCCCCTCTCATTGGTAGATACAAGGAGTTTGCCCCTTGCAAAAAATAAGTTTAAATGAGAAGAGCAACATTTGATGTCCGCTCTTCTCCTGCATTTTTCATAGGTTCATAGGTTTATAGGTAGGTACTAGGCTATCGGCCCTAGGGCCCATACAAGCCTAGCCAAAAAATATACCCTGGCTTTCGCCACCCAAGAAAATTATTTTCCTGTGCCCCTGTCGAGCAGAGCCACAGAAGTGATCCCCAGGGTGAATTTCCCATTTCCCATCCAATCATCAAGATTTTTCTTGAAGAGTGCTAATGAGGAGCTCTGTTTGACATAGATAGGTAGTCTGTTCCAGAGTATGGGAAGTCTCTGGGACAGGAATCTATCCCTCCAGCATGTTCTGTTTATTGTGGTGACAAGGTTAAGGTCCCTAGAGCGTGTAGCTCGGAGGGATTGGGATTTCTTTAAGTGGAGCATGTCCAACAGCTCTGGGTTTGACATAGCTTTGTATGTTAGGCAGAGATCGCCCTGAGTAGGCGATATGCGATGGAGTAAAGCTGTAGTTTTTTGAGGCGGTCTGCATAGGGCATCTGTTTGAGGCCAGTAATCCTTTTTGTGAGGTATTTCTGTGGTCTTTCCAGTTGTTGTAGATGTCTTGTGAGGTACATACCAAAAGGCATTGTACTCTATAATGGGTCTAATGAGTGATGAGTAGAGGGGAACAATGACCTCTTTTTTTCTGGATGAGAATCCTTTTGTGATAAGATGAGCCACGTAGAAGGATTTCCTGACCACTGTGGCGATGTGATTATCAAAGGAGAGACTACTGTCCACCTGTGTCCCAAGGTCTCTTATCACATTTTCAGCATTAAGTAGACTACCAGCTATGTGGTAGTTCATGGGTACAGAGTTTTTACCAAAGGGGATGACAATACACTTTTTGGCATTGAGCTTCAGGCCATGGCTTTGACACCAGGTATCTGTCTCAGTGAGGCCCTTTTGTAGTTTGTCCACATCGTTAGGAGTTTCGATTATGGCTCCTAGTTTGCAGTCATCTGCAGACTTTGTTAGCCAAAGACCTTCTGTGTTGGCCTGACTTCAGAGAAGTAGATACCAAACAGGAGAGGACCCAGGACTGAACCCTGTGGTACTCCACTTATCACTGGTCTGATGTCGGATTTGGAATCCGCTACTTTCACAGTGTGGGTTCTGTCCGTGAGCCAGTTTGCAACCCATCTTGTGACATAGGGATTTATACCTAGTTTAGTGAGCTTATCTATAATTCCAGAGTGGGGGATGGTGTCGAAAGCCTTGGCGAGATCTAGATAAGCTGTGTGAACCATTTTACCCTCATCTATGGCTTTGGTGACTGCTTCAAATCAGGTTTAGGAGACATGATCTGCCTTTTTCAAATCCAAACTGAGTAGGGTCCAGAGTTTGGAGATTACCAATGTCTTTGTTTATGAGTTCCACGATGATATGTTCCATGGCCTTGCAGACCAGGCTCGTCAGGCTAATGGGGCAGTAGTTCCCGGGGTCCGTCGTGGCTCCCCCTTTGTGGAGTGGGATAACTGTCACGGTGCGCCATTCAGTGGGTACAAAGCCTGAGGTGAGGCTATGATTGAACATGGTACTTAGGTAGGGTGCCAGTTCATTCTGTAGTTCATGTAGAACGCAGCCTGGGATATTGTCAGGTCCCATGGATGTTGTGTTCTTGGCTTTGGAGAGTGTATTTTTTACCTGTGCAGCCATGATTATAGGAACTTTGCATTCTTCCAGTATAGAGATGGGCCCTCTAGTTGAGAGGGGGTAAAGTTAGCACTGAACCTATCTGCTAGGATGTTGGCAATATCAGTTGGTTCTGTATATTTAGTGCCATTATGCTGTAACTCAGAGCAGATCTGAGTGTTCCCATTTAGATTCTTGACATAGCTATAGAATGCTTTGTGGTTGTCTTTAGAGTCAGTGGCAATTTTGTTTTCGTAACTAGCTTTGGAGGATTTTATGAGGGATCTCAGCTTCTTACTGAGGTTGACCAGGGAGTTCCTCCAGTCATGGGATTTTACTCTTTTTTGCAACAGTTTCTTTCTTCTGTTGTAGAGTTTGTTTATGGCAGAGGACCACCAGATTGGCTTCCTTTTTTTGGAGGATAACATCTTGGTTCTATTAGGGATAGCATGATCCATGCACTCATGTAAGTGCTTATAAAGTGCATTTGTGTAGGATTCGGCAGTCATACCTCTATTGTCCGTCTGCATGGGTGTCATGAAGTTTGCCAGTTCTGTCTTAAGAAGTGTGAAGTTGGCTTTTGAGAAGTTTTTTTACAATGGTTTCCCTAATTGGGGCTGGGGGTGGGATGTGGATGTCTAGGCTGATTAGCTTGTGGTCGGATCTGACCAACGAGGAATTGACCTCTGGTGTGGAACACCAGTTTGGTAATGACCAGGTCTAGGATGTTGCTGCCCCTG